>NC_142946.1:50610449-50615449 GCF_046866305.1 Octopus bimaculoides
TAGATAGATAGATAGATAGATAGATAGATAGATAGATAGATAGATAGATAGATAGACAGACAGACAGACAGACAGACAGACAGAGACAGACAGACAGACAGACAGGCAGACAGATAGATAGATAGATAGATAGATAGATAGATAGATAGATAGATAGATAGATAGGTCATCTAACATACAACGAATGATCGTAAAGTAATAAAAGAACAAGCAGACAGTCAGGCAGACAGACAGGCAGAGTATGTAGAGTTGGGATAGTATTAGATAAGATGAATCTCTATAAAATAGATTCTAGGGGTTAATAGGCCATCTTTTCCCAAAAACACACCCAAAGCAAAATTTAGAGGAAAGTACAAACCTCATCAACGGCCACACCCTTCCATATACCGCAACAAACCGCATACACATCCATATCTACCACACTCGCCGCACATTATCCACGCCCTTGTATACACTTTTTCACACGACATGCGTCTATTGAAGAAACCTATTTAATGATCCTTGATCAACATGCATAAGCAATGATATTGTCTGGTCTGTATTTACAATAGACTTGTAATGTCAGTCTCGTGTACTGAAAAGATCTGTTAAGATGTAGACTGTAGTGTGAAAGCGACTTACTTTAATGCGATGTGACTGTCTGTAAAGCTTGTCAGCTGAGATAAGAAAACTGCCTAGGCCAGTGTTTCCCCAAACCTACTTTCCGCACCCCCCCCCCAGGCCCCGCTATAGCTTTCCAGAAAAATGTATGCCCCACCGGTGGTTGGAAAAAAATAACAACTTTATTTTAACAAAGTTATAAGGCGGCGAGCTTAGCAGAATCGTTAGCACGCCGGGCGAAAAGCTTAACGGCATTTCGTCTATCTCCACGTCCTGCGTTCAAATGCCGCCAGGGTCGACTTTGCTTTGCCTCCTTTCTGACTCGATAAAATAAGTACCAGTTGAACACTGGGGTCGAGTCAATCGATTTAAAACCTCTCCGAAAGTTCTGGCCTTATACTAAAATTTGAAATCAGTATTTTATCATAATTATTCAATACAAAAGAATCTACCAGTAACTCTTTTATAAAGTACAGAGTACTAAAAAAAGTACATTGTCGATTAAGAAAACATTTTCACAATTCCATGTCCCATTAAAAAAAAGTTTTGATCCCACGCCCCACCACAATTTCCACATCCCCCCCCCACCGATGGGGCGTATGCCCCACGTTGGGAATCACTGGTCCAGAATGTTTGAATGCACCATGCAAATCGTTAGATTCACTTCAATATTTTGGCAAATTAAATTTCAATGTTGAAGTGAATCTAATGGTTTTTGTATTTTTAAATGGCTTATAAACACCTTCCACGCTGCAATGGTATGCATATATATATATATATATATATATATATTATTTTGTTTAAAAGAGTTCCAACACTGTCTGTTTTTTATGTTTTATTTATATTCCTGCAGAACCAATGTGGGGTATAGAATATGGAATATACAATATATAATATAATATACAATATATAATATAAAATAAAATAAAATAAAAATGGATGGCACCATGAAAGAAAGTATTGAATGTAGATGAAATATTGAGTGTTCAATATAAAGGATCAAATATATAAATATAAATATATAAAGGCGACTCGAGTTTCAGGGCTATTTCCCTTCGTCATGGCCGGTATGACAGACTTTAACAGACCAACCCGCATAAATTGCTCCATATAAGGGTGTATGCATATATATACATGTGCCAGTGGCTGAGTATGCATATGTAGAAACAAGTATATTACGTGCATCCATACGCGTTTCTATGCACATTTGTATGCATGTATGGCTGTATGCACACATATATAAGTAAATGTGTGAGTGTGTGTGTGTGTGTGTGTGTGTGTGTGTGTGTGTGTGTGTGTGTGTGTGTGTGTGTGTGTGTGTGTGTGTGTATAACTCATCTTCATTAAGTTTGGTATGTTCATTCAACAGTACTTAATACGGTAAGACACTTCTGTTGGCATTTAAACTACAAGTTAATCAAATACTGAACTTTTTTTTAAAAATTTCCTTGTTTTCATTGTGCCACTTATATATATTGAACTTTAAGAATTTACACCTTTTTTTGTTTTATGGTATATTTAATTATTTGTTTAGGTATTTTTGTAGTTTGGGGTCGTTATCTAAAACTACTTCAGTTTATTGAAAATGCCAAATTCAGTTTCGCCAGTTTAGAGGTTCGTTTCGTAACAACGTAGATAGATTGCACTTCGCAACACTTTTAGTTAGTAACTTTCAACTATAAAATCGGCTTTGTCTATATTTTGTGAGTCAAATTCGTTGCAGATGAATTGTACGGAAGCCCATCATACATAGATTCATACAAACATACGTAGATACATACATACATACTTTTAAACATACATACATACATGCATACATACATACTGGAGCAACAGGAAACATACCAACCCGTCTGGACCAAAGTATGGCTGAACTTGTGATCTTGAGGAGAGAATGCAAATCCTTAATTCATAAGCTACAAATGATCACGATATCTGGGACTATAAAAGTCTGCAAGACCTGCTTAACCCATTACCTACACATAAGACGAAGGAAAGATAGTAAAAATTATACGAAAACACATATATATATATATATATATATACACGTGCATAAACACATTTATACTTCAACACATACCTACATATAAACAGACGGACGCACATAACTGCACGCACACATGCACATACACACTCATACATACATTCATTCACATGTACCCATATACAAACACGCATTTAACTACATAAACACATATATACCTAAAAGCACTAATATACATATATACACACATACACATTACACTTACACAACATGCGCACATCCATTCATACATACGCATATGCATAATATATATATATATGCATACATCCACTCAAAATACAGGCATACATACTCGTAAAACACATGCATACACACATAAGGACCTTTAAATAAAATTATATATTTGACGTGAAAAGAAATAAAACTTCTCAAAAATTTTTTTTCCAGAAATTTCGTTTTTTTCTTTTTCATTTTTTAATTTTTTTTCTTTTTTCATTTTTTAAACTTTGTCATTTTTTTTTTTTTTTTTTTTCATTTTTTCCAAATTTCCAAAATCGCACGATCAAATTGAAAAATGTAGAATATCTGTCGAATGCGTGCAGAATGTGTTCATATATATATAATTGTGTTCTGCAACAATAACACCCTCAAACAAACATTTCTTACAAGATTTTCCCGATAAAACAATTACTAAATCGAAAGGAAATTACATTCGAATGGATTTTATATTCCGAATGAGTTTTCTTTGCATAATTCACTTATTTAGTTATTTATTTAGTTATTTATTTGCATACCGAACATTCGCTGGTTGTTACTGTTTGTTGTTGTTGTTGTTACTAGTATTTATTTGCTTAACATTTGCTGTTCTCAATAATAATAATAATAATCCTTTCTACTAAAGGTACAAAGCCTGAGATTTTGGGGGAGGCGATAGTCGATTACATCGACCCCAGATAACAAATGGCACTCTTCTTTTAATTTTGACTCTATATGGGAGGAGTTACCTCAATCCTTTCTATATTAACCAAAATGAAGTAGATTGACAAATTTATTTTTCGAACCAGTGGAAGACACGCGAGATGTCGAAATATTGTTCCCAAGATAACAAATGGCACTCTTCTTTTAGTTTTAATAATAATAATAATAATAATAATAATAATAATAATAATAATAATAATAATAATAATAATAATAATAATAAGAGAAATTAAGGCAAATAGACCAGATATAGTTGTCAAAGATCATGAAGAAAAAAAATGCTTTCTAATTGATGTATCAGTACCAGCAGATGACAACGTTTCTCGAAAAGAAATGGAAAAACTTTCAAAATACAAAAACCTGGAAATAGAGATAACTCGAATGTGGAATCTAAAAACAGAAACAATTCCTATCATAGTAGGTGCCTTAGGTATAATAAAAAAATATTCAGACAAATACATAACAAAAACACCAGAACTTACAAATATATATAACATACAGAAAATTGCACTACTGGGCACTGCACACATCCTACGCAAAACACTTTCAATACAGTAAACATAAGAGCACCACAGCAAACCACAGCACATACCCAAGGCACACAGAGCTGCGCTCGGTAGTGAAGTGAAAGCACGTTATAAAAATAAAACTACTGAATAATAATAATAATAATAATAATAATAATAATAATAATAATAATAATAATAATAATAATAATAATAATAATAATAATAATAATAATAATAATAATAATAATAATAATAATAATAATAATAATAATAATAATAATAATAATAATAATAATAATAATAATAATAATAATAATAATAATAATAATAATAATATTTCAAGGCGGCGAGCTGGCAGAATCGTTAGCACACCGGGCGAAATGTTTGGCGGTATTTCGTCCGTCTTTATGTTGTGAGTTCAAATTCTATTGAGGTAGACTTTGCCTTTCATCCTTTCAGGGTCAATAAATTAAGTACCAGTGAAATACTGGAGTCGATGTGATCGACTAGTCACCTCCCCGAAATTTCAGGCCTTGTGCTTTTACTATTTTAAAATCTCACCTAAACCAGGACTGCCATGTTATGTTGGCAAACAATCTTTACTTGTGCCTTTAATAGAAACGGTTATGATAATTATTATCATTGCTGTTGTTCTTGCTTCTGTCGTTTTTGCTTTCATTGCAGTTGTTATTTTTTATTGTTTTGTTGCCGTTGTTGTTATTATTACCATTTGTGTGTGTATGTGAGTGTTTGTGTGCGTGTGTGTGTGTGTGCGCGCGTGTGAGTGTGCGCCTGCGCGTGCGTATGAGGAAGCCGTAACGTTAGAAACACGTGGTGGCAATGGATTGGAAATACAAAAAAAATAACTCACACACACACGCACACACACACACAAGCTACATACATATAAACAAACATGCATACACACA
>NC_142946.1:50620449-50630449 GCF_046866305.1 Octopus bimaculoides
TTTTTTAAGAAGAAACAGAAATGTGACTTTGTGACCCCTATGCTGATTTACCAAATATCAATGGCACAAAGAAGATGTCTTCGTGTCAAGTTTAAAACCCTACGTGGTTTCTCCCCCTTACCAGAAGACCCTCCAGAAGGCCGGCATATTTATTCATAATGTCAACATTTTAGGTATGAAAACAGGCAGTGCCAGTTCTCAAAGACTTACGCAACAGAAGCAGTTCTTAGAAAGAAATCTTAAACCACATTCTTCCCAAGAATTATAACCATAACATGTCTGCTTCTTGATTTTAATTCGCAAATGTTTTTCCCACCATTGTTTAGCGTAGGTCAATGTTGATGAGTGATGATGATGTTCGTGGTGATGGTGGTGGTGGCGGTGGTGATGGTGATGGTGGCGGCGGTGGTGATGGCGGTGCCGGTGGAAATGATGATAGTGGTGATGGTGGAGGCAGTTACGGTGATGATGGTAGTGGTGATACTGGTATATATGTGTGTGTGTGTGTGTGTGTGTGTGTGTGTGTGTGTGCTATAGTTCTATTTACATATGTATTTAAATATGTATGCTTGTATGCGTGTTTCGTGTATGTGTTAGCTGTATCAGTGCTTGTTTATCTATGAATATGTGTGTGCATGTGCGTGTGTATGTGTGTTTGTGTGTGTGTGTGTGTGTATGAAACACAAATGAAAATAATGCGTGCCTGTTCATACACACACATGTATATATACATGTGCATATAAGTATAATCACATACACTGGACCCATGCATGCACACACACACACACACACACACACGTGTGTGTGTGTGTTTCTATGTATAAATGTAGTTCAGAAAAAGACACCGATAGAATAAGTACTAGGCTTCCAAGGAATAAGTCCTGGGTCGATTTGTTTCACTAAAACCCTCTAAGGTGGTGCCCCAGCATGGCTGCAGTCCAATGACTGAACCAAATTCAAGAGTAAAATAATATATATGTATATATATATATATATATATATATATATATATATATATATATATATCGATATCGAACGGTGAGGAGTGCTCAACACCGAATTGGTGGATAAATATTCTGTATGTGTGGGATAACAAGGATACCAAGTGTTTCATGCAGTAGAAATCTGTCGAAAATTACCAAGCCTGCCACATGGAACCGTTGGTACTCGTCTCCAACTTGAATCAGAATACTTATATATCATAGTTATCTGTAACTTGATAAAACACAGTGTTTCCTGAGAATCCGTTATTGTTGAACATTTATATGCACTTGGAACATCAGTTTTAATGCTCTAAAGAACCATAATGGTAAAAACGTACGTAGGAACTTAACTATAAACTTGTGTTTATCCTTATTTTTCATATATATATATATATATATATATATATATATATATATACACTCACACACGTACATAAATACATACATACACATACACAAACACTCACATACTTGCCTACCGTGCTCAATAAAAAAGCCATATACATATTTATGTATATATATATATACATACGTGTGTGTGTGAACCTCAATTCTTTCAAAGTTTGCACAAAATATACAGACCTGAAACAGACATGAAAGACCACACGCAATGAGATTTCTGTGGCCTTCTGACCAATTAATTCAAATATTTATTACTTCTACCAACTGACAGAAATTAATATGCAGATTAATATCAGTATTATTATGCCACAGTTGCAAAATATTTAGAGTTTAATAATCGCAACAAGAAATATAGCAGCAATATTGCTGTCATTGTTAATGAAATAGTGTTTAGTCGATGGCCTTGACACTAATAAATAATTATAATCGAGAAGGGTGATGTAAATAAAAATGGCAGCAATTTACATCTTGAGATCAAATCATGCTGAGAATGGTTTTTGCCATTTATCCCTCTGGTAGCGAGTCAGTACCTGTAATATGTTTGGGTTCGTATAATCGACTATACACTTCCACAATAATTGCTTCTTTGAGCTATGTGTGCTAGTAATCAAAAAGAGCTGTAGACTGACACGATCGTTAAAAGCACCACGTTAAAAGCAAGAAGTTGCTTCGCTGTATTTTTTCCGATCCTAAGCAATCCGAGTTCAAATCCTGCTGAAGTCAATTTTGGCATTCATTCCTCCGAGATCGATAAAATAAAGTACCAGTCAACAAGCGGGGTCTACGGCATTGACTATCCTCCTTGCTGCTCTTTACGTTCTGAGTTCAAATCCGACTGGGGTCAGCTACGAATCCGTTACTACATCACCCTCAGCCCATCTCTTGGTTTTAGTTTCAAATTTTGGTACCAGGCTAGCAGTTTGAGCAACTGTTCTATTTCATTTTCAATAATAATAATAAACCTTTCTACTATACGCACAAGGCCTGGAATTTGTGGGGTAAGTCGATCACATCGACTCCAGTACTTGACTGGTACTTATTTTATCGACCCTCGAAAGGATGAAAGGTAAAGTCGACTCCAGCGGAATTTGAACTCAGAACGTAAGACAGAGGAAATGCTTAACAGCATTTCGCCCGGCTTTCCAACGATTCTGCTGGTTCACTGCCTTAATAATAATAATAATAATAATAATAATAATAATAATAATAATAATAATAATAATTCCACTTTGTAGACCGGAGGGTCTTTAAGACCACATAGAAATCTAAAATTAAAAAAAAAAGGAACAAGATTGTTACGTATGCAAATATAATTACTGTATTAGGTTGTCTTCTGTGTGCAACCCCGCCATGTTTTATTTTCTACGTATTTACTGTTACCATATTTAGTGATGGCCGATGTTGTTTCTACAGATTTTGTTTCTCCTCAATGTTGTCAGCACAATGTAATCAATAAAAACAGAGTTTAAAGCCGATATTCATTTACAACCAGTTTAACAACGTTTCCTTTTATTCCAATAATATCTTCTCTCTGTTTTTTAATTTAATCATTTTTATGATTTTTTCCTATTTTCTGGGTTTTTCCCTACTCCTGAAACAAATTTAGTTTGTTGCTCGAGTTTCACCACAGATGGTTCTGAATTATTATAAAAGGTTTTATCTTTTTTAAAATTTTCTATATCATTGCTTTTTCATTTTTATTTTGGTCCAACCTAATCGAACCTAAAATAAGTTATTGAAGCACGCTGTATAAACAATACCGTAGAAACGATGCAGTGTCTTAGTAAATCGAAATAGCAACTGAGTTTCATTTCGTTGAATCTAAAACGATTCCCAATTACCAGTCTTCGTTTTGGAAAAAAGAATGAAAGCAACAACATTCTATTATGATACCCTGAAAAAAAATCACCTTAGACTTCACGCTTGTATAAGGAACAATTGTCTGAGTGATTTTAGTCTCTTTTCTACAGAAAATAAAATGTCTTTTTTTTTTTGAAGAAGAAGAAGACGAAGAAGAAGAAGAAGAAGAGGGGTATTCATGGCCTGTCATACAATGGGAAGTTAATATTGGTTTCAAATTTTGGCAAAAGGCCAGCAAGTTCAAAGGAGGGGACAGTTGATTACATCGACACTAGTACTCAACTGGTACTTAATTTATCGACCCCGAAAGGGATGAATGGCAAAGTTGACCTCGGTGGAATTTGAACTCAGAACGTAAAGACGGATGAAATACTGCGAAGCATTTCGCTCGGCGTGCTAACGATTCTTGCAGCGCGCCGTCTTCTTAGGGGAAGTTAATATAGTGAGTTTATAAGGCGACGAGGTGGCAGAATCATTTGCACGCTGGACAAAATGCTTAGCGGGAATTTCGTCTGTCTATACGCTTTGAGTTCAAATTCCGTCGACGTTGACTTTGCCTTTGCCTTTTATCCTTTCGTTGTCGATAAAATAAGTACCAGTTGAGCACTAGGGTCGATGTAATCGACTTAACTCCTCTCCTGAGCTTTCTGACCCTGTGCCAAAGTTAGAAGCCGAAACAGTGAGTTTATTACATCAGTGAGACAGCACTGAGACAGTAAATTTGTAATATAGCAAATGAATGATACGCGGTGATTCCGAGGAGTTTCTCGTCTGGTCCATAATTAATGGTAAACATTGCACTACTAGCCAACGAGATGTCCGTCAATGGGTTCTTATCCCGTAGTCTCTGTTTCCACCAAGGTAGACTGGGTTATTTCTACGTTAATACATCGGATCCAGCCACAATAAAAAAATAAAAAAACCCGAGGGAATGTTAAGTTAGACTCACCACTTGTATTTAAAATCTAGACCGAGTTCATAATTTTGGAGGGTGTTGATTTACAATTTTTCTTGTTAACATTGCATTTGAAGACATACAAGTTAGTGAATGATGTTAGATTTCTCGAAGGAGGCAATGCTTTCAGATAATAATCTTATCTGTTAACTTAGCCTACCATAGATAGATAGATAGATAGATAGATACTTGTATTGCATACATACTAATTCTACGTGGTGGCGAAGGGCACGTGGTGGTGCATGCGGAAGTGTGTGTGTGTGTGTGTGTGTGTGTTTCGTCGTATGCAAATTATATTTGCTAAATAAGTGAATTTCTCGCGTCAATGCTAAAGAACAAGAAATACTATCTCAAGAAATAAATAACCAGACACTTATCTCAGCAAATTTCATTTATTATCATCGTCGTCGTCGTCGTCGTTGTTGTTGTTGTTGTTGTTGCTGTTGTTGTTGTTGTTGTTGTTGTTGTTGTTGTTGTCGTCGACGTCATTATTGGTTTTTGTTATTGAAGCCTTAGTGGTCAATAAATAAGACATTATTATTATTGTTATTATCATTATTATTATTATTATTATTATTATCACCACTACCACCACCACCACCACCACCACCATCACCACATCATCATCATCATCATCATCATCATCATGACGTTGTTGCTGTTGCTGTTGTCGTTGCTGCTTTTTTTGTTGAAGCCTTGTATCATCATCATCATCATCACCATCATCATTACTATCATCGTCATCTTCATCACCGCTATCAGCATCGTCATCGTCATCATCATCGTCATCATCATCATCAACAACAACAACAACAGTAGCAGCAGCAGCACGATTATTCACTGTAATTTCTATATCAGGCGACGGTTATAGCAAGCATTCTATCAATAAATAATAAAAGCTGTACCAACAACAATACCTACAAGCACCAAAGACATTACACCACCATCAAAAATTACTACAACAACTACTACTACTACTACTACTACTACTACTACTACTACTACTACTACTACTACTACTACTACTACTACTACTCTTTGCTATCGCTAATGCCCTCTACTCCATCCACACTAACACAAGAGCTAAATCAGACAACAATACCATCACCTACATGTGAAAGCATACGCCGACCCCCAAACACCGCTTGCTGTCAATATTGTCAGTAAAAACCTTATTAGATTTCATAGTGTGCCTAATGGAGTTTTTAGTGTGTATTTTTGCTTGGAGCAACTTTCAAAGACGATTATAGTAGTTAATATGCTCAAAGCTACCTGGGAAAAACTCTAAAACTTATTAAAAAAACGTAATATTTTTATGAATATGAAAATATTTGGCGTAAGGTTACGTCACTTTTTAGATATGTACAGGAATAGAGTTTTTAGTGTTTCGATGGTGGCACACATGCTAAATATGTGTATAGTGGCAAGACTGATTCTATGGTGTCTGGATTTCAGCTACTTTGACAAGGATTTTTTTTCTTTTGACAGTTTTTTTTTTTTTTCTGATGAGATAAAAATAGCTTTAAATGTAGAAATAACCTGTTAAGGTTAGAAGAGTCGAAACATAGGATCGGAATTTCAAACCCTCTCTTATTGATGTAATTACGGAAAGAAAGAGGGACAGGGCAGAGGCAGAGACAAAGAAAGGAGAGAGGAGAGAAACAGAGACAGAATGAAAGACAGACAAACATAGGATTATGTATGTATAACCGTGTATACATTTATATATACGCATGCTACATACATACTACAGGGTGCGTAAGATATTTGAGGACAGATTATGTTAATAAAAATAGCAGATATATAATAACAGATAACTTTTATTTATTAAAAAAATGCTATGAGGATAAAAGTAAACCTTCTTTTCTCTAATGTTATTCAATAGAATAATAATAATAATAATAATAATAATAATAATAATAATAATAATAATAATAATAATAATAATAATAATAATAATAATAAGAAGAAGAAGAAGAAGAAGAAGAAGAAGAAGAAGAAGAAGAAGAAGAAGAAGTGAAATAAAGCTAAAAGTAAAAATAATATAAAAATAGTAATTGAGAGCATAAGGGGTTTTAGGTCAATCATTGATTCAGTTCTCACACGTGGTATGATGTACACACACACACACACACACATGTATATATATGTGTAGCTATATATATATATGTGCGTGTAGTTATATATATATATATATATTTGTCTTTTTACCTTGTGCTGTATTGAATACTTGATGTGGTTTTAGAGTCAGGTTTTGATTGCTATTTCAAGCATGGTGGTATCTTTTAGATACCCTTGTTTATAATTTCAAGAATCATTATAACCTATAAAGTTTTTTCTTCCTATGCTGCCACTAGGTTTGATCGCTATTTAAAATAACGACCTTATCTTTATTTCTATAGATATTGTTTATATATATATATATATATATATATATATATATATATATATATATATATATATATATATATATATATATTCAGACAGACAAACGGACAAACAAAGATGCGCTTCTGCAGAGATTCCATCTGCCAAATTCACTCACAAGGCATTGGTCGACCTGGGGCTATAGTATAAGACTCTTACCCGAGGTTTCGTGCAGTAGGACTGTAACACGAAACCTCATATCTGCAAAGTGAGCCTCTTAATTACACAGCTACGCCTGCGCCTCGGTAGAATTTCGTTGTTAAAGTAAAAATTTTCAATGGAGAGAAGGAAAATGGAATACGAAATATCGATCCGACCATTTCAAATAGTATAAATGAAATGGTTTTTTGATTGATATTCCAATAGAGTCTTTAAATAAGAAATGACCATCTGGAACACCAACTCACAAACAACGATGATTAGAAAGTTGGTATATTTTGTCAAGAGGAAATTTGGATCCAAATGAAACTGGCATTACTAAAATGAACAATGGCAGCTACTGAAGAAAACTGAAGAATTACATTAAATATCTAAACGTCGGAGACGATTGCTGGTAATAAGATAATCATTATTTTGGTTTAACGTCGTCTTTAGAATTAACAAACACTTTACATTATTTACGTTTATATTAGATCAGTTTGGTCTCCGATCGTCATCGGGTAGCTACGTGTGTACATAGATATTTTATTTATAGATGAAAGAAAATACCGGCATTGGAGAAACCACTATTATTGATAAAACTACAAATACTGGAGAAGCTACAAATATAAAGGACAAAAATATATGAAGAACTATGAGCGCATCCGGAAATAAGAGTCCTGAAGACAACCAGAGAGTGGAGGCGCATGGCTTAATAGTTATGGTGTTGGACTCATGATCATAAGATGGGGGTTTAGATTTGTGAACCGGGCAAGGCGTGGTGTTCTTGAACAAAATTTTTCATATCATTTGAGCCACTCTACTCAGCTGGTAAAAACGAGTAATCCTGCAACGGTCCAGCATCCCGCCTTTTTTTTTTTTTCTTTTTTGGAGCTTTAATATTCATGTCTATCTGGGGTTATATTATCTGCTATATCTGGGACTGTTTATCCAATTAGACAGTAGAGAGTGTTTTTGAGGGAGATAACCCACTACGTGTAGCAAGCTGGATGACCACGTAACACTTTCCTTCATTTATCTTCGGCAGCTTCACAACTGTAGGCAGCTGTTAAAAAGAATAAAATAATACCATATTGCAAACCCACACAAACACACACACACACGTGTTTGTGTGTGTGTGTGTATTAACGTTTGCTTTTATCTCAAGCTATATATAACAATAATTTAAGATTAAACTGAACATGATACTCCATACCTTTTAGTAAAATACATATTTATTGATTTTCAGAAGGAAAGAGCTGATATAGATGCTTCGACGTTTCAGTTCGCTCACCGTCATCAAAACGCCATTGAACTAACTGCACAAGCCCGGAATGATCAGTCAGATGACGACAAACCAAGGGAAACTTCGAATCCTTTCCTTAGAAAAATTAATAACTATACATATGTATAGATATGTATGTATGCCGATATGTATGTGTACACCTACATGCATACATACATAGATATGTATCTATGTATGTATATTATGTGTGTGTGTGTGTGTGTGTGTGTGTGTGTGTGTGTGTGTGTGTGTGTGTGTGTGTGTGTGTGTGTGTGTGTGTGTGTGTGTGTGCGCGCGCATAAATCGTCCTTTGCTTATTTCATTGCGCAACTATAAACAAAATGGAAGGCATTATTCGACGCTGAGTTTGCGAAATATGTAATCATACATGTGACGCATGGTAGCATTATATTTATAGGCTGGTTTTATTAATAATATTATATATAATCCATAGACACACTGTTCTATACGCTATATGGTTTCTGTATCCAGCAGCTATATCATGCTGAAAACAACGGTTTTTTGTTTCTTTTATTCTGCATATAATCTCCATAATTTCTACGTGGCTGCATATCCTACAGCAATAGTTTCTTGCATATTTCTTTATATTTCGGTATTCTAAAAACAGGCATCTTTCCCATACAGAGCCCAACCAGAAAAATAACTAGCACAGCGACAAAGAATGATTATATTAACCAGCGAATAAGACAAGCTTTCTCTTTTTTTTTTTACATTTAAATGCATCAAAAATTTACTCTGCATCTAAAGCAGCAGTTATTAATATAGATGGTAAAATCTAGCGCCACTGAGTTGAGAGCCGGTTGACTATAAGTTCATTAGACACAATAATTCTAATCATGGTTTCAAATTTTGGCATAAGGCCCAGTAGTTTCGAGGAGGGCTTAAATCGATTACAACGACTCCAGTATTCACCTGCTACTTATTTTATCGATCCCGAAAGGATGTAAGGCAAAGTCGACCTCGGATGAAATTTGAACGTAGAATGTAAAGACGGACGAAATGCCGCTAAGCATTTCTGTCCCCGGCGTGCTAACGATTCTGACAGCTCTCAGCCCTTAAATGGTTTCAAATTTTTGGCACAGGGCCAGCAAATTCAGGAGAAGAGTAAGTCGATTACATTCACCCCAGTGTTCAACTGGTACTTATTTTATCGACCCCGAAAAGGTGAAAGGTGAAGTCGATCTTGGTGGAATTTGAACTCACGACGTAAAGACGGACGAAATGACGCTGTCAGCTCGCCATCTTAACAGTTGCTGCAAATAATATAAATATTAAGAACGAACCGAATGATCACAAAATGCTAGCAAAAACCGGCGCAAAAGTGCTTACAGTGCGTCTGCAGTTGTGTAGGGAGGTCACGTCATCTCATTAGACTTCCTTCCTCGACATACTTAACATGTGTAACATGACTTTTGTCCTTGGATAGCAACTGTTAATTCTTATTTGCTTACCCTTACAATGCATGAATATAACCATTTCCATCAAACTTTGCTTTTGTTAACATTTACTCAAACCCCAAAGAATCTCTATCAGCACATGGCTATGATGCTCCCCTAAACCCCTGCACATGATTAGAGATGCACATATTGTCAGCCACTAAGGGACATCCTCAAGTGGTTGTGGACAAGTAACTGACAAGCAAATCTGTGGTATTGATCAGAATATCTGCTGCAACGATATTTCTGCATCAGCAAATTAGCGCTGAATATGTCTGAGATGTAATGGAAAACAGGTCATTTTGAAAACATTGTTGTCCAGGTCACAAAAGGAAAGTTTGAAGGGAACAGTAGTCATTTCCTTTGATTCTGAGAGAGAAGCAGATAGGAAATAACACTTACTGACCAAAGACAAAAAAAGAAAAGAAAAATTTTGTTACACTGTGTAATCTTCACTTGATCTATTTGTCTTATTAATTTTCCCTCAAGCATT
>NC_142946.1:50632949-50652949 GCF_046866305.1 Octopus bimaculoides
ACGAGATAAAGGAAAATTAAATTAAGTTTTCAAATGTTATCTAAGAAATATGAAATTTTTGATTTTGTGAATTCTTTGCGGTTTTTGAAAATGTTTGTTTGTTTCTTGTTTTCTTTTTTTTGTTGTTTTTTTTTTGTTTCTTTGGTCTTTTTTTTCTTTTTAAATCTCTTTATTCCAATTAATTGAAAGAAAATCGAGTATTTTAAAATGAAATATATTCATGGTTGCTATATCTATGAGAATCAATACATTCACACACACACACACACACACACACACACACACGCACACACTCATAAGCACACAAACATGCGCACACGCGCACGCACACACATATACATACACGCATGCACTCATACGCACACTTATATACATACATATACACATACACACATCTAGCTTTTGATAGCGAACAAAACAGACTGCTAAATGTATATGTACATATATATATATATATAAACAATACATATGCGTATGTATATATTTATTCACACATACATGGGCATATATATATATATATATATATATATATATATATATATATATATATATATATATATATATATATATATATATATATATATATATATATATATATATATATTTATTTATACATGCACACATCTATGTATATACGTATGCATGTATGTACGTAGATACGTATGTCTGTACCTACGTACATGCGTTTGTAAGTATGAATGAATGTACGTACGTATGCATGTATGCATGCATGTATGCATGCATGTATATACGTATGTATGCATGTGTAATTGAATTACATGCCATACGAATCTTGCAGCTAACGATTTTGATAATAGAATCTGAGGTGCCATATTGGTGTTCGCACTTCAACATCATTCACTGATTGAGCAATTTGGTTGCAGTTTCCTGACTGCAAAAATGAATATTCATAAAGGCACTTTTATATTTATAGATTACATACCTTCGTATATATATATATATATATATATATATATATATATACAATCTTATCGCAGATTAGAGAGATATAGATAGATAGGAACAAACTTTATCCATATAGACATGTACATGTGTGTGAGTGAGTGTGTGTCTGTGGGTTTCTTGTTTGTGTGTGTGTATCTGTGTGTCTGTGTGCTTGTTTCTGTGTATGTGTACGTGTGTGTGTGTGTATGTACACTCATACATATGTATATATATGTATATATAGACATGTTTGTATGTATGTCATTATTCGGTTTTATTTCAAGATTTCTTGCCAATAGAGAAAGAGCCGGTTTCTAACCTAGATCCAAGGCTACTTCATTGGAACTTCAACACCAATAGGGTATTTTTGTACGTGTACATATGTATGCATCATTGACCGCAAAAGCCTGACTGCTCTCCTTTAAAATGTCGTGCACAACATTTTAAAGGCCAACGATCAGGCTTTTGCGGTCAATGATGCTCTCGCTCTGAAGAGACATCAATTCGGAGTAGAATTCCTCAGGGAACTTGTAGGGGTTCTCTCGGGCATACCGTCCGTCGTACAGTCAGCCACTCTCGCCAACTACACTGATGATACAAAAGTATCTCAGGCGGTCAAGGACTCTGATGACAGTAAAACTACAAAATTACCTGCATGCAATATATCAATGGACTGAGGAAAATAACAAGCAGCTCGATGCTGATAAATTTCAAGTAAATAGACTAAAATGAGAATACATAGAACCATATATACGTTGTGTGTGTGTGTGTGTGTGTGTGTGTGTGTGTGTGTGTGTGTGTGTGTGTGTGTGTGTGTGCGTGCGTGCGTGCGTGCGTGCGTGCGTGCGTGCGTGCGTGTGTGCGTAACTCTACGACACCCAAATGTTGTAACTGCTTTTGCATGCAACAATATTATTTCAAACATGAAATATAAGAATCCTTAGAAATTGTCCAAACTTTCAATTTTTGTTATTTTCTTCTCATAAATCCCAGATTCTGCTGCGTCAAAATTTATCAATAAAAGTCGTTACAGTATCAACTTGTGAGATATAAATTATATCAAACAAATTTATCAAGATCTATACGTTTGTGCATCAAAGTAATAAGACTTCATATAAAATGTGAAATTTCCATAGGTCCAGCTCGCTGCTTTTAGTAGATGGCAGAACAGAATTGTTAGACGGTCACAAAAAACGTTTCGCAATATTTGTTCCGGCTCTTTAGATTCTAAATTCAAATCCTGTCCAGGTCAACGTTACTTTCATGTTACGATGTTGCTGATGATGATGGTGGTCGGCGTCGAAGTTGTGGTGGCCGTGGTGGTGGTGGTGGTGGTGGTGATAATGATGATTATGATCATGATGATCACCACGACGATGACGACGACGGTGACGATGATGATGATGATGACGATAATTTTGTGTCCGTTGGAGGATGTTTAACCCAGCATTACACATCACTAGTGAACGCCCAGCATCGTTAATGACACAAATGAAATTCCCTCCAATCACATCACGGTATTTGATCCGCAAAGAACCCATTTAACCAATGGACGACGTTCGCCTTGTCTCTGTTATGGATTTTTTTTTTAAACCGTAAAACATGTACTACAATAATTTCCTGTCACAGTGTAATCACTCAAAGAAAAATTACTTTGAAGCGGCTTCCAGATGACTTCTCTGATTCCATGAAAGAATTTCGAACTCAACCCAGCTCAGCATGCTAATAAAACACTTGACAATTACACGACGATCAAGCTGTGAAGATTTCCTTTCTATTTCTAACGTTTTTGCTTTCTATATATCGCGTGATCTTGTAGCATTCAAGAGAGGTGTCATTCACTCGAATGAGGTTATTTTTGTCTTTAACAGAATTATCCCAAACTACGACAGAAAATAAGTTTCAGTCCCGTTGTAAACAAACTAACTGTTGAAATATACAAGATGGGCTAAGATACTTAAAGTAAAGTGAGTCTAAGTAATTGGTAATCACTTGAAGATACTCCAGTAATGAAACCAGGAAAAAAATCATCTTCGAATGGCCGCGTGGTTAGAGGGTAGAATAAAATGCTTTGATCGGACAGGCACCAGGACCCTAATACTTCGGCAGCTATCGACCAAAAAATATTAATACCTAGTTTCATGCCTTTAACGATAAGACTAGGAACTTCGTATATCGGCGGCACCCGCAAGATTTGCGGGGAATTAGGGCTCGGGCAAACAGCAGGCTGTTCCGTTGATCGGATCAACTGGAACCCTCGACGTCGTAAGCGACGGAGTGCAAACAACAGCCCGAGCCCGAATTCTCCGCAAATTTTGCGGGTGCTACTTCCACCAAAACCAGATTGACCGCCTATCAACCATGCCAAAATCGCCAGCGTCCAAACTGCCGCGATTAAACGTCTCCTTCCATCAGACAAAACTATCTTTAAAAAAAAACAAAAACAAACACATACAAAAAAAATATAACCCGAATCAGTAAACAAACTTCCATATTTTTTATCGAACGCTTTACAACTGCAAACTCGAAACTTTAATTCGCCAATAACATTTGCAAATCACTGGTGATGCGTTCCATCTTCTTTCCTGACATTAAATCTTCTTATCGCTAAAACACAAATGTGATTTATTGGAAGAACTAAGATATTTTATTATATTCTGTTGAATAAGATAACTTCACGGTGAGATGATAGTAGGACGCTGTAATATTTCACAATACATTATCTTCATACCATCTAACAAAAATACTCAACCAGCAGCACATTCTGACGGGCTTTGCTACTAATTTTTATCGAGATTAAATAGATACATACATATATATATATATATATATATATATATATATATATATATATATATATATATATATATATATATATATATATATATATATATATATATATATATATATATATATATACATATATATATATATATATAAGTGGTGGTGATGGCGGAGGCGTTGAGGTTTTGATGGTCTTAATGATGTTGGTGGTGTTGGTGATGATGGCGCGTTTTGAAAGTGTTGATGGTGATGTCAGTAGCATTGTAAGATTCTCTTGTCTTGGCGCTATTCTCTCTTACGGTGCTGACCGTTTGTGGAAGGACGTGACGGCGTTAGAGGTGTTGGACCTGTTACTTGTGCTGGCGATATTGTGATGGTGGTAGTGGTGGTTGTGATGGTGGTGGTGGAGGTTTTGATGGTGGTGGTTGTGGTGGTGGGGGTGGTGACATTATCCAGTGCCATGGTGATTGTAAAGGAGATGATACTGGTTATACTAGTGTTGGCAATTGTAGGAGGATGGCTGAGAGGGTCGCGAGACGTTGACGATGAGATGGTGGCGGCGGCGGCGACGGTGGTGGTGGTGGTGGTGGTGGTGGTGGTGGTGGTGGTGGTGGTGGTGGTGGTAGTGGGTTTATTTGATACATAGTATGGTGATGTTACTGGTGATTGTGACTATGATGATGTTAGTTAAGTCGGTAATGTTGGTGCTACTACTGCTGCTGCGAATGATGATGATAAGGATGGTGATGATGATGATGACAATGATGACGATGGTGCTGGTGCTGGTGGTGGGGCTGGTGGTGCTGGTGGAGATGTCGATGACGGCTACGGTGACTGTAATACATTTAAAAACGTTCGGGTTATTCGCAGTTCTCACCTGCTCGAGACGGTGCAATCGCCATTAACACGATAAGCGATTATTTCCATTTCCTGCTGCAGCTGCTATTGATGTTGTTGTTCTTCTTCTTCTTGTTCTTGTTCTTGTTCTTGTTTTTTGTTCTTGTTGACGACGACGGTAGCGACGATGATGGAGATGGTGATAATGAAGACCATGATAGTGATGGTGATGATGATGATGGCGACGACGACGACGACGACGACGACGACTATGATAGTAGTGGTGTATGGGTGGTGGTGATGGAAGTGGTAGCGGTCAGTCTGGTAATCGAGCCCACGATCCGGCGATCGTGAGTGCAACGCACTATCCACTTGGCTACGCGTCTTCCTGTTGATAAAATAAAGTAGCAGTCAAATACTGCAATCGATTTAATATTCTCCCTTAAAATTGCTGGCCTTGTGCCAAAATTAGAAAGAATATTTAGCTCCATAGACGTTAATTTAAGGCGTAGGTAATCTCGTTGATCGAAACTGAATATTGATCGTCAAACTGACAGAAGACTCATTAAATAAAAATATTTAAAAAATACAGACAAAAGTTGAGGCTCGAGAAAATGGCGAGATAACACTGTTACGATTTTATAATTTTATTTTATGTTTTTTGGTTAATGTTATTTCCTATTTGTTTCTATCTAGAAATCAAATTAAATGACTACTGTTCCCTCCAAACTGCCTTCGTGACCTTGACATCAATGTTTTGAAACTGGCAGCTTTTCCATTACATTTCAGACAGATTTAGCGCTGAGTTGCTGACGCAGAAATATCGTTATAGCAAATATTCTACTCAGTACCATAGATTTGCTTGTCAGTTGCTTGGCCTTAACCAGTTGAGCGTGTACTTTAGTGGCTGACAATATGTGCATCTCTGATCATGTGCAAGAGTAGTAGAAGAGCATCGTAGCCATGTGTTGAGAGGGATTCTTTGGGGGTTTGAATAAATATAACAAAAGCAAAGTTTGAAGAAAATATTAGTTATTTTTCATACTTTCTAGGAGTAAGCAAATAGGAAATACGAGTTGCTACCCAAGGACAAAGATAGTGTTACACAGGGTAATTAGAGAATCGAGACTTTTCGTACTAAGTCTGCTCGGCCAAGACTAACCACAGGCTGTATAACGATAGCAACCATAACCTTAACCACAACGACTATAGAATAAACACTGACCTCAAAATCTCGACCATAACTTGCCTGTTTCCTAACAATTACTGCGTCAAATGTCACGCTCCGGTGTCTATTTAAAAGAGTGTCGTGTTAAAAATTTGCTAAACTGGCGATCGGGATGTGAAAACCTATCTCGTTGTCGAGTCTATATCAAATACACTATGTCGTCTTTCTAGTCTATACAAGAACAATAGGTTGGCTTGTTTGGAAAAAAAAAAAAAAAAAAAAAGCAACTGAATTTTTTGTAACTGAATACTTTGCTTATATTTGACTATGCAACCTTAACTATGCAACTAGAATTCATTGTAACTCGGCCTCGCTTCGCTAATTTTCTCCTTCAACAAAGAATCTGAGGTGGTTTTCTTCCATAGCCGACAGCTTTCCACTGGTGTCGTTTAGTATTGTAGTCTTTGTAGTTTGGGTAGCAGTTGTTGTTGGAGTAGTTTTTTGTCAAAGTTGTTGTTGTAGTTAGAGCAGTGTTTACTGCAGTTCTCGTTGCTGCTGCTGTTATGAGTAGTTTTTGTTAGAGTTTTGTTGTTGTTGTTGTTGTTTAGCCCCGAGATCAGTTCAGATTAAGCAAGCTTGTGATAATTGTGCTGCAACCCGATTGTTCTATCTTGTTTTATTATTTTTTTTAGATACAGTTTATCAAGAAATATATTATTTAAAAAAGTAGTAGAGCGGTGTGATTTTGAGGAAGACCCGGCTATTTTTTCATGTAAGCAAGCGACCATGAAATAACTTCGTTTTTAGTTCTATACTATTGTTGCTGTTGTTGTTGTTGTTGTTGTTGTTGTTGTTGTTGGTGGTGGTGGTGGTGGTGGTGGTGGTGGTGGTGGTGGTTTTGTTAATTATGATAATGATGACGATGTCAAATTTGGCTTTGAACAGCAACAATAATAGCTGCTGCTGTTGTTGTTGTTGTTGATGTTGTTGTTGTTGTTGTTGTTGCTGCTGCTGTTGTTGTTGTTGTTGTTGTTGTTGTTGTTGTTGTTGTTGAGTTCCAGATCAAGTCTAATCGAACCGACTTATTTTCAAAAGCTTTCCAACTGTGTCTAACCCGGCTTTTCAGATTTCATGAATGTCTACATTCTTCATTATATAATGCATCCAATCTTATTATATATTTTAGGAACGGTGCGGATTGCAATTTGAGAGAGAATTGACTGTAACTCATGGTAGATCGGGAAACTACGTGAAAGCTTTCTCGTTGTCTTGATTGTTATGGAAATACCGTATTTACTCGTGTCTAAGATGCATCCCTAATTTAGCATTAGATTTTGGTACATTCTTTACCATTCATAGTGGCTATGTCACGTTGAATGGAGCGGTTCTCGTCCGATCGCCGAAGTTAAGCAACGTCGAGCCTAGTTAGTACTTACATGGGTGATTGCTTGGGAAAAACCTAGGCGCTGTAGGCATCTCATTTTTCGAAGGTGGTGTCCCAGCATGACCACAGTCTAATTACTGAAACAAGTAAAAGTAAAAGAATTAGATTTGCCCCGTGTATCAATCGTCCCATAAGTTTCTTAGTTAAAATCAAGTATAAAATTGTGTGATTTATACACGAATAAATACGGTAATTGAATATATTATACACGAATAAATACGGTAATTGAATATCTCTTTCTCTTTTACTCTTTTACTTGTTTCATTTATTACCGGTAATTATAAGCAATTTATTGCATCCACATTCGATATAAACATCCCTTAGGCGATTATTCCCCCAATAGATGGCAACACATGTTTTGTAAACATACATACCGTTTTGAGCGAGTTTTGAGCCTACATTGAGTGTATTGGACTCAGGGGATTTTTAAAGTCATTTTAGGGTAAAAAAAAAAAAAACAAGGAGCGTCATATAGACCATGAAATACGGTACATATATAGATCGCTGACCACGACATTAAAAATTTTTTTCTCCTTGTTTTTCTCCTTTTCTTTCTGTTGAAGAGCGTAGCTCGAAACGTTAAAGACTTTCCTATTCCCGAGCGTTAAACTAATACATCCTTTTGTTGTTTACACCACCTGTCCTCGTCTGTTGTTGTTTTTTTTCGTAAATTCTCCCATATATATATATATATATATATATATATATATATATATATGCACACACATACATATGAGCGTATCCATCAATGTATGCATGTTTATATATATATATATATATATATATATATATATATATATATATATATATATATAAATATATATGTATGTATGTGTATATATATATATATATATATATATATATATATACACTTATATACATATGTGTGTGCATTTCCTACTAGTACCCACAATATCCATAGTTTGTAGTTTTGAATTATATATGTAGACATGTGTGTATGTTTATATGTGCAGTGTGTATATGGGTAGGGACTGAGTGTATGTGTGTGAGCGTGTGTGTGTGTGTGTGTGTGTGTGTGTGTGTGTGTGTGTGTGTGTGTGTGTATGGTTGAAAACCATGTGAAGTAAACAGAAAATATGTGATATAATATAATAAAAATAGTGTTACATTGAAATATACGAAGTTCCAGAAGAAATTGAAAACCAGCAGAAGACAGAATTATCTTAATGGTTTGTGGCAAAATGCCAAAGATTCCGTGAAATAAAAACCATTTTCGAGATATTACAGTCCTCTTTCAAATATGAACTATTTCATATAGCTTGCAGAGAAATATGAGATGGTGGGAGTGCGGGGGATAGAATGGTGAGTAGAAGAGAAAGGAGGGAGGGAGGAGGAGGAGTTTGAACAGGAACAGATGGGGTGATGATGATGATGATGATGATGATGATGATCATGATGATGATCACGATCATGATGATCATGATCAGGAATGCGTTAATGAGGCTAATGATTGTGATGGTCATGATGATGATTGCGGTGGTGATGGTGGTGATGGTGGTGGTGGTGGTGGTGGTGGTGGTGGTGACGATACTGCTGCTGGTGTTGTCAATGGCGATGATGCAAGTAGTAGTAGTGGCACTGGTGATGTTAATGATGATGATGATGATGATGATGATGATGATGATGATGATGATGATGATGATGATGATGATGGCGATGACGATGATGATGATGATGATGATGATGATGATGATGATGATGATGTTGATGATGTTGATGATGATGGCGATGACGATGATGATGATGATGATGGCGATGACGATGATGAGGAAGATGATGATGATGATGATGATGATGATGATGATGATGATGATGTTGATGCTGATGGCGATGACGATGATGATGATGATGATGATGATGATGGCGATGACGATGATGACGACGATGATATCATCGTCATCATCATCATCGTCATCATCATCATCATCACCATCATCATCATCATCATCATCACCAGCACCATCAACGATGGTAATATGAACATGAAATCATAAGCTTTCAGCTCTTAGTGACAGAAAAAACTAATATTAAGATATAAAACCAAAAAAAAATAAGAAAAAGAAAAGTGAGTTTCTGGGGCTTTTTTTTCTGTAATGATGCATGGAGTAGTATGTGATTCGATATTCGTTTTGGACCATTATCACTTTACTTTAGCATTATCTTGGCGCCGAAGATTAGGTCTTTGGATTCGTATATGCCCTATTACTAATAATGGTTTTAAATTTTGGCACATTGGCCGGCAAGTTCGATGAAGGGGTCAAGTCGATTACATAGCCATCAGTGATCAACTGGTACTTAATTTATCAACCCCCGAAAAGATAAAAGGCAAAATCGACCTTGGCGGAATTTGAACTCAGAACATAAAGACGGAAGAAATGCTGCTTAAACATTTTGCCTGACGTGCTAACGATTCTGCCAGCTCGCCCCTGTACCTTTCCATCAATAATAGCGTATGCTGATTCATTTCCAGACACTCTCTTGTCTGCCCTCGGATCATATATTTTTCTTTTGATACACCACCAAAGGTCTTATCCGGCATTTCCAGAAATTGTATGCAATGGCATACAATAAGTTGTACTTTGGTCGGCCCGAGGTTGTAGTAGAAGACACTTACCCAAGGTGCCATGCAGTGGGACTGAACCTGGAACCATGTGGTTGGTAAGCAAGCTTCCTGCCACACAGGAATTGTATAAAATTGTTAAAATATTTTATATTCTAGAAGTATTCGAATATATTCTAGTATATTCTAGAAGTATAACCAGCTGATTGGACAGGGAACCCGAAAGGTCATATTGATTCCAGTTGAGAACCACTGCTTTAAATAAAGGGTAAAACCCTAAAAATAACCAACAATAACCCTAAAAAAAACAAAACAACATGACATTCCAGCTGTAGCCAAGCCGTTTTCTTTTTACAGGCATAGTATATCATGGACTATATTTTTCAATCTTCTCTAAGACTATTGTGTGTGACTTAGCTGCTGTCTCTTGCAGATTGAACGACAGCATAGTGGGACTGTTGCTTCTGTATAGAAGGCTAAAAAAAAAAAAACTTGCTATACTACCTCCCCTTTTGCAGTGCAGTGGACTCGGCTAGTGAAATTCAAGGGTCTTTAGCGGTAATGTGCAGGATCATCCTTCAACTGATAATCTCCAAGAAAACTCGTAGCATTAAGAAACATTCACACACACACACAAATATACATCTATGCATCACACGCACGCACGCACAGACACGCACACACATACACACAACCATACAAATCGCGTCCATGTTTATATATATATACATATATATATATATATATATATATATATATATATATATATATATATATATATATATATATATATATATATATATACATATATATATATATATACATATATATGTATATATATATATATATATATATATATACGTTTATATATATATATATATATATATATATATATATATATATATATATATATATATATATACATATATATGTATATATATATATATATATATATATATATATATATATATATATACATATATATGTATATATATATATATATATATATATATATATATATATATATATATATATATATATATATATATATATATAGTGGGGGTGTATATGCACAAATATATGTGCATACACACACAAACACATATATGTGTGTTTGTGTGTGTGTGTGAGAGCGCGTGTGTGTGTGAGAGCGCATGTGCGTGCGTACGTGCCCTTGTATATATGTATGTGTATTTTTTGGTGTTTGCATATATATATATATATATATATATATATATATATATATATATATATATATATATATATATATATATATATATATATTCACACACACACATATACACACCCACACACGCGCGCGCACACACATTTATATATACATTTGCGTGTATGTGTATTTATGCGTGAACGTGTGTGTAAAGAAATATACTTACATACACACACTTTATACACACACTTTATACACACACTTTACACATACTTCTGTATCTACACAAACCATTCGGTTCAACAGTTGGTGTTATGTTTTCACTCAGATAAGGGAATATCTTCTGTTTACACAGAACCAATTAACATTTCGAACTTAGGGACCGGAAATAGAATTATGAATTGGTTTTTGGGAAGGCGTGCCGTACTGCTTGTTGTAATTGTTGTTATATTGGTAGCCATTGTCGTTGCTGTTGCAAATCTTTTTGTTCTCCTATTGTTTTCCGAATCTCCTCTTACCCCTCCTCCCTTCCTCTCCTTCTCCTTCTCTTCCGCCTCCTCCTCTTCCATCTCCTCTTCTTACTCCCACCGTTCTTTAGTCCGGTTCGTTGTTGTTGGCACTCCGTCGCTTACGACGTCGAGGGTTCCAGTTGATCCGATCAATGGAACAGCCTGCTCGTGAAATTAACGTGCAAGTGGCTGAGCACTCCACAGACACGTTTACAAAGTGTGACAAGTCTGACCCTTTGAAATACAGGTGCTACTCGTTTTTGCCAGCAGAGTGGAGTGGAATGGGGTGGAATGGAGTGGAATGGAGTGAAGTGGAGCTACGTGAAATAAAGTGCATTGCCCAAGGAGACAATGCGTCCCCAGGAATTGAACTCACGATCTTGCGATAGTGAGCTGAATACCCTAACCATTAAACCACGCGCCTTCACTACAACTCATCTATAACACAAATTTTAACAACACAGGCGTAGGCGTGGCTGTGTGGTAAGAAGCTTATTTTCCAACCACATGATTCCGGGTTCATTCCTACTGTGTGTGTGTGGCACCTTGGGCAAGTGTCTTCAACTATAGCCTGGGGCTGACCAAAGCCTTGTGAGTGGATTTGGCAGACGAAAACTGAAAGAAGCCTGTCGTGTATATATATATACATGCATACATGTTTGCATACATACATGCTTGCATACATACATACATATACACACACATATATACAAACATGTATATGTGCTCACATACAAAATTACATGCATACGCACACACATACACACGTACATACATACACACACATACATTCATACATACCAATACACATATACACATATGAACATGCGAACATGCATGCATACATACATAAATACATACATACATACATACATACATACATAAATACATACATACATACATAAATACATACATACATGCATATACACACAGAAATATAATCTGAAGATTACAAAAAATTTCCAAGTCTGACATTGGATTATTCATACTGTATCAGACCGGAAACCGAATACTTTATACTTAATACTCGTATCAAAACAACATCCGATCCTATTATACCGCTCGGTGTATGGGCTTTTCAGCCGCTTTACACCGGAAGTTCGTCTGCGTTCGTTGAAATGTGCTACCGCGGAGATAGATTTGCGGCTAATTTATCTATACCAGTGTGTATGTTGAATTTTATTTGTGTATCAGTGTGTGTTTGTGTGCGATGCGTGTGAAAGTGTGTACGTAGAGTATTTACATTTTTAAAGTGTGTAAAAGAGATCTGTTAATAAAGAGCGGGTGAATCCGGATGGTGGGTATTTTGTATGTATATATATATGTGTGTGTGTGTGCGTGTGTGCGTGTGTGTATGCTGTGTCTTGCGTATGTATGTGCATATATATATATATATATATATATATATATATATATATATATGTATGTATATACATATGTATGTATATGTGTATAAATAAATATATACGCATATGCATATACATATAAATGTGTGTGTGTGTGTGTGTGTGTGTGCGTGCGTGCGTGTGCGTGTGCGTGTGTGTGCTTAGATCTGCGTGAGTGTAAGTTAAGTAAAAGTACATGCAACTTTAATAATGCAATATTTAAGCATTAGTATTTTAGAAATCTACCAGTGTATATTATCTGTACATCTGTACATCACACACACACACAACCACTCACATATATACATGCATGCAAGCATACATACATACATACATACATACATACATACATACATACATACATACATACATACATACGTACATACATGATGATGGCCGTCCACTCGTGACCGAGGAAGACCATTGCCGACCTTCAGGAACATTGTGCGCTCTAGGACTAGCTTATATTTTGCATTTGCGGCTCCACATGCAAAAACTCTCCGTTAAAATGGAAAGCACTGATCCTGTGCTTATTTCCAGTTCATAAGTAATTTCCTGGATTGTTACACGACGGTCTACCATGTGTGTTATGGTTTCAGCAGAAGGAGGAAAAGGATCTTGTGCAGAACTTATGATGTTTCTCAAGGTCCGCAGAAATAGTGAGGGTGGAAAAAAAAAAAGGATATCCTCAAATCGGAGATCTGGGTTGAATATTTACAACAGAGTGAACTCTTCCACTTAAGGTACTCAAAGACTAGGTGGTGGTTTTAGATCTGACAGCAAAATAAATCGACGCCCCGTCTAGGCCACGCAGGATTTTGAACTCAGAAAGCCGTAACAAATACTGAAAGGATCTCGTTCGGCCACGCTAACTATTCTATCAGTTCACCACGAAAAACTAGTACTTTATTCATCGACCACAAAAAAGATAAAAGACAAACTTGACAACAGCTGGGCTTGAACTCAAAAACGCAGTGAGTCGGAATAAACACTGCAAAAGCATTTCATCCAACATTCTAACGAGTCAGTCATTTTACAGCTAATGAAATCAAATTTTCATGCATCGATTAGACGCTACTCAATAATGTTAAGGCCGCTTGTAAGTCAACTTAATAGCTTCAAGGCCGCTTAGATGTTAATTTAATAGCTTCAAGGCCGCTTAGATGTTAAATTAATAGATTCAGGGCTGCTTTAGATGTTAACTAAATATCTCCAAGGCCGCTTACATATTATTAACTTAATAAATTCAAGGCCACAGTTAATCGATATTTCGATATTTCTGTATTGATTTCTATCTTTTTCATAGCCACGAATGTTTTAAAGATTGCTAGTATTCATTTTTATCGAATCCAAACAGGAATGAAAAGCAAAATCAATGCTGGCGATATTTGAACTCTGAACGTAAAGAAATGTGACTAAATATTGATTTCAAATTTCGGCACAAGGCCAGCAATTTCGGAGAAGGAACTAAGTCGGTTACATCAACCCCAGTGCTCGACATGTTCTTATTTTATCGGCCTCGAAAGGCTGAGAGGCGAAGTCAAATTCGACGGAATTTGAACTCAGAACGCAAAGACGGACGAAATGCAGCTAAGCATTTTTGCCCGGCGCGCTAACGATTCTGTCAGCTTACTACCCTGGATCCGACTGCTTTCAAAGTTTGGCACAAGGTCACCAATTTCGAGGAAGAGGGTAAGTCGATTACATTGACCCCAGTGCAATCATACTGGAGAACCACTTTAAAAGGTGGCTACGAATATTACTTGTAAATACAACTACTGCGTTGATCTCTTATAAAGATTTTAGAACTAGCATTCTTATTTGAGACCACTGCTGAGATGCTTCCGAAAAAAGAAAAACCGTTGGAAAACCGATTATAGCAGCGACTCCATCTAAGAATATCTGAAGAAGGAATTGTATTCCGAAATATCATCGGACTATGGATAACTAAATTACAACAGCTATATAGTCCATTTTTTGTATTATAGTGCGTTATTGTACCATTCAAAACTTTTTATTCTTTACAAGCAATACACAATGCTTCAAGCGAACTACAGTACTCTCATATATATATATACATACATACATATGGTGGGTTTCTTTCAGTTACCGTCTATCAACTCCACTCCAAGGGTTTCGTTGTCTCAAAGCTATAGCAGAAGACACTTGTTGCTCAGTATGGCTGAACGCAAGACCACGTGATTATGAAGCAAGCTTCTAAGCCATACATAACTAGGCAAACAAAAAAAAAAATTAGGAAAAAACCTACCAATTACCCACAAAACGAAGACGGGCGTTTTCACCCTAACCTCTATTTCTCTTGCCATAAAGCTTTGTCGAATTAAGTAATGAAATCTTACCCTATCCAGTAATATACCTTCAACGTAACGCTTCGTCATGAGCTTATTGTTTCTCGTTCTTGTAAATATTATGTAAATAGATATATGTGAATATATATATATATATATATATATATATATATATATATATATATATATATATATATATATATATATATACGCGTATCAATATCTGGGTTTCCGCACTACTGCTCTCTCCCACTCTCTCTCTCTCTCTCTCTCTCTCTATCTATCTATCTATCTATCTATCTATCGCTTACTCTGTCTCTGTCTCTCGCTCACAATGTATATAGATAGATAAACATATATATATGTGTGGTAAGTAGCTTGCTTACCAACCACATGGTTACGAGTTCAGTCCCAGTTGTGTACTGAGGTCGTTCTAATCGACTGGCCCCCTCCCCCAAAAGTTCGGGTCTTGTGCCTGGAGTAGAAAAGAATAATAATGACACTGACTTGATTTATTTATTACTGATTAGCAGAAAAGTTTAGAAAAATATTTGTTTTTTTTATTTATTTATTTATTTATTTTTTGTCTTAACGATATTTCTTAATGACATTTCTTAATTACATTTCACTTATGTGTTTATTTCTGTTTTCCTTATCTTTCTTTTTTAGTTGTTGATTTTGTTTTTGTTTTCCTTTCTCCATTGATTGTTCTGTTTGTTTGTTGTGTTTTTCTTAATTTTCTACTTGCCTGATGGGAAGTTAACTTATCAACAACAACATAGGGGGGCAAATGCTTATTGCGTACACCCACAAGCGATAAGAAGAGAATGTACACACACACACACACACACACACACACACACACATGCTCACGCGCGCGCACACACGCATGCTTACACACAGACACACACAGACACACACACATGCAGACACATGCACACACATATAGACACACACTTCCATATATATATATATATATATATATATAATACAAAGAATATATATACATGTATACACACATATATGTACATACTTACATCTACATGTGTATATACATGCATATCAGGGTACAGGACGTTAGAACAATAAACTACAGACAACGGAACGAACACATAGGAAAACGGAAAGCCACTTGGAATATCCCTTCATCAGCTGTCTCTATTCTATCTAGACGTTTCGAAGACAAGACAGAACGTACTCTAGAATAGTCTCTTCCTGAGTAATGGATCAACCCACTACACAGAGGATTCCAAGGTGGCAAACACAAACCAAGACAGGAAAAAATGGACAGTGAAAACAACATTCAAAAGCCGTACGGCCAAACGCAAATCTGAGGTAGAACGCTAGTACTTCGTCTTGCCTTCACAGCGGCTGGAGTGAAAAGAAAGTTGACCACAGGTCACATATATATATATATATATATATATATATATATATATATATATATATATATATATATATATATATATATACGGCGGTGCATCAGCATGGCCGCAGCTGTGAGCTGAAACTACAGAAAAATATATATATACACACATACACATGCACACACACACACACACACACACACACGTATCCATAGACATATATATATATATATATATATATATATATATATATATATATATATATATATATATATATATATAATTATACATATACACAGGTATCCACAGACATGCATATATATATATATATATATATACACAAACACACAAACACACATTCACAGACACACACACTCTTATATACATATACACACACACTTTCTCTCTTCTCTCACAAACGCGCACACACGCACGCACACACGCACGCACACACACACACACACACACACACACACACACACACACGCATGCACATACGCACACACCACTCCAAACAGCAGTCGATTTCCGCCCTTCAGCTCAATTTTGTGTTATTCAAACCAGTAAACCAGATACTTATAATTTAATGGTATTTTCCCGCACCTTCCAACCCCTTTATTTCTCATAAAAATGAAATATATAAAATGAAGTAATCCCCTACGGCGAACGCCACTGGAAGTAAGGAGACAACTTCTTACATATTCGCTTAAATTGCTCAACAACACAACAGCTAAACCTTTATACAACCTCGCTTCCGTCTTTGCAAAATAATAATAATAATAATAATAATAATAATAATAATAATAATAATAATAATAATAATAATAATAATAATAATGAGGAGGAGAAGGAGATTGAGAGAGGAGAAGGATTAAAAAAGCATGGTGAGCACATGTGACAAATGTATAAACCGGAAGTTGTTTTTCCCCGTTTTTTACAAAATGGATTCAGTCAGAGATTTCTTTTTAGCAACACAAGAGATGCTTAAGGTTTACTCAAGGGGACGATTTGAGTGAAATTATTCTTGAAGAAATAGTAGGTTTATTGTCCCCAAACGGTGAAAACAAAAAAGAATTGTTAGCGTTCTCTCTGTGAGTCTGTCAAACTTTTATGGTTTTGTGGTGATGTACAGGAGATCAAAAGATGGAAACAAAAATATTAATGACGCATTACGCATCTTTTATTTTTATCTTTTACTTGTTTCAGTCATTGGATTGCGGCCATGCAGGGATACCGCCTCGAAAGGTTTTAGTCGAACGAATAGACCCCAGTACTTATACACACACACACACACACACACACACTTTCGTGTTTTCATCCAAAGTGGAGAGTGTACCAACGTTCCCATGTACCACCACCACCACCAAGAAACATACATTATTCTGTAATACATACGAGTTAAGCAATAATTTCTTCTTAACCATCTTCCAGAATTAGTCTGGTGGTTTTCATTTCATTGATTTTACTGGCATTATTTGAAATGCTCTTCACAGAATCGTAACATCGCTCAATTGAATTCAGTTTTATTTGGAATAGGGAACAAGTCCAAATGTGAGTGTGTATGTGTGCACTCTCGTATGTATGGGCATGTGTATGGTGTTCTACAATAGAATTAATCTATATAATAAAATGCAGTTAGACAATTGAATGGCTTTCCTCAGAAGTCCCTTTCGGCTGACAGTTTCCGATGTGAACAATGATACTAAAACTAGTGTAAATTTATAACTAGTGTAAATTTATAACGAGGCCTTCGTGTTTCTTTATTGCTATTCTTTTCGTTCATCAAAATTTATTGCAATCCACTTCAAGTAATTGTAGCATTCCGTATACTTTGCTGCCATTATTCAAACAACATATTCATTTCTTTGAGTTAAATGAATATAGTACACAATCCGGAATTAAAAAAAAGTAAAGTTACCTTCTCGAATCATATAGATTCATAACGAACGGTTTCCAGTTTTCTATGGCGCATATATTCCCCACATGGACGTGAGTGAGTGAGCGACGAGAGAGGAATTTACGCGTACTTACAAGACAACAGAGTTGTAAAAACAAGCGTGAAAACACTAGTAAACCGCTCAGATACAAACAATTTTAAAACAATACAAAAGCCCGTAAACAAGCAATACATATCTCTCCACAAAATTTCCTTGCGGTTTATAGAAGTGCCGTCGCCATGATATCTGGTTCCACATCACCATAAAGAATGGAAGTAATATATTGAAGGGGACGAAGGAAGCTAGGATAGTAAGAATCACAGATTCATCATTTGAGACGTGTCTGAGATAGCAAGAATTATGGGGATACTGTTGGGGTTAAAATAACCTGTTCTTCTTATCTTCGTGAAATCTTGAGTTTCTGTCACCGTTCATGTATATGTGTGTGTATGAATGTGTAAGCGTGTGCGTGTCTGAATGTGTGTGTGTATGTGTGTGTATGTGCACATATATATATATATATATATATATATATATATATATATATGCATATATACATACAGAAAACTTATATATGCATGCATATGCATGAATTGTGCGTGTGTGTGTGCCTGGATGGGATGGTGCGTGTGTGTGTTTATGCATGTGTGTATGTACGTATGTAAGTATAGCGGATGCGTGTGATAGATGGAGAAAGATAGAGAGAGAAAGTGTGTGTGTGTGTGTGTGTGTGTGTGACAGACAGACAGACAGATATATGAAGATTAAGAGAAAGAAACAGAGAAAGGGAGAGAGTAATAGTGAGAGAGAAAGAGAAAGACACAGATAAAGAGAAAGAGAAAGAGTAAGAGAGAGAAAGACAGAGAGAGAGAGAGAGCGAAACAGAATGAGAGAAAGAGACACAGAGACACAGACAGACAGGGGTGGAACGAACACAGATACATATACATAAATACATACATACATACATATATACGACGGGTTTCTTTCAGTTTCCGTCTACCAAATCTACTCACAAGGCTGTGGTTGGCCCGAGGCTATAGTAGAAGACACTTGCCCAAGGTGCCACGCAGTGGGACTGAACACGGAACCATGTGGTTAGCTTCTTAACACACAGCCACGCTTGCGCCTACATATACATATATATTTGCATACATATCATACATGCATACATACACATACATACATACATACAGACAGACAGACAGACATACGTACGCACGTGCATGCATACATACAAATATATATACATACCGACAGACAGCTAGACATGAACACACACACACACACATATGAAGTTATAAGGTCTCAAGTTTCGTGTACTACACTTCTGAAACATGCAAATAGCCGGAATGATGTTCGTACACAGGCACCACACACACTGTCACTCACATTCTCTGTCTGTCTGTCTGTCTGTCTGTCTGTCTCTCTCTCTCTCTCTCTCTCTCTCTCTCTCTCTCTCTCTCTCTCTCTCCTCTCTCTTACACACACACACACGTTTCCCTTGTGGGTGAATTTGGTAGACGGAAACTGAAAGAAACTTGTGTGTGTGTGTGTGTGTGTGTG
>NC_142946.1:50655449-50675449 GCF_046866305.1 Octopus bimaculoides
GCTCCTCTTTACAACTCATCGCTTCTCATTTCTCGCTGACGAGATCTAAATTTTCTCAAACTTAACCATTTTCGTTTTCGCTTTTCTTTCCAATTTGTTTACCATACTCTTAGAATGTATTTGTTTCAATTTCTCAGAAGCCTTATATATACATTATCTATATATACATTATCTATAGCCTCGTTAAAATTTCACTATCAGGCTCTGGGCTTAGTCTGTAATCAATTATTCTTATTTGTTATAGTTTTATCTAATGAAATCAATTTGCTTTCAGTTTCTTAGAAACCTTACACATATATAATATATACTCTAAGCTATCTACAAACATTGGCTATACTTTATACTAATTTACCGTAGTTTACTGTTAACTCTTCAAATTATTTCTTTGCATCAATTCTAATTAGTGTTCAACTTTTCCTACCTAAAACTAACAGCAAAAACAACATCAATAATAATAATAATAATAATAATAATTAATTCGTTTTATTGGCCACAAGGGCTAATATCAATTAAAAACATGTAAGGACAAAGACAGGACGATGGTTACAAAAGGTTTTGTCCGAAAAGGTAGGAAAGTTCGTCTAAACAGAGGAAGAAAACGGAGAAAGATATAACAAAATAATAATAATCCTTTCAGATTCGTCCCATACGCGATAACAGCTGTTTGACATAATTCAACAAGTCAGCAATATGTGGACACTGCACGAGTTGCGTGCAGGACAGTTTTGTCGCTCTGTTCGCATCTCAGACTGTCCCGCCTGGCAGCGCTTCCGAGCCTGTATAGTTTATTTCTAACCGGCAGTGCTCCTCAGTAGCACTATCAGGTGAGGGATTTGTGGAAGTTATCCATGGTAGCACCAAGTCTGAAAGTCCTCCGAGACACATCACTTAGTTCATCCTCGTCGACGCATAGAGTTTCCAACAATTATAAATCTTTAACAACTACTTTCCCATATTATGACCCGGTACCTCTTCTTTCTATTTAACGGTTAATTGCAGCTAAAAGTCATTAATATTCAAAATTCCTGTAAGCTTTCTCGTATATGGCCACGACCGATATCTTAAACTGTAGCCGTTTTTAGACTAGTGCCCCCTCTCTCTCTCTCTCTCTCTCTCTCTCTCTCTCTCTCTCTCTCTCTCTCTCTCTCTCTCTCTCTCTCTCTCTCTCTCTCTCTCTCTCTCTTCTCTCGCTTTGTCTCCTCGCTCTCTTCTCTCTCTTTCTCTCTCTCGCAATTGATACACACACACATGCATTCTCTTAGCTTTCCTCTCTTTCTCACCCTTCACATCTGCCATATATAAGCATGCCAAGACACCTCTCTCTGTAAATCAATTCCTCTCAGTCACTATAACCAGTCACCCTTATGGCCGTTATGCATAAATGCTTCTTTAGTTCAAGGCCCTCTTTACGATGTAGCCATGACGATACTTATTATTTTATATACGGTTGGCTTCCGTTATACAATCAAATTTGCCTTTGAAAAGATACAAGTATGCATTGAAGCAATAGTCCGTCAGGCGTTACTTTGTTAGTAAAGAAATATGTATGTATGCATATATTCTGCGTGAGTATTTCTGTGTGTATGTATGTATGTATGTATGTATGTATGTATGTATGTATTCTCTTCTGCTTTTAATTATTTAAAGTCTTAATGCTAGAAAGGCGATGGGTCTATCAGTGGAATATATAGAAAAAAAATCAATGTCACATTTTGAAATACCTTGCATATATTTACTATTCTGCTTACAGATTATATTTGCAATATGCATGTCAGCCGGTTGATTTCTTCCTCTGAAAGCCCTAGCTCATCCAAGTTGTCATTTAGGGTATTTATTCACAAAACCAAGTGCAGGCGCAGAAGTGGCTGTGTGGTAAGTAGCTTTCTTACCAACCACATGGTTCTGGGTTCATTCCCACTGCGTGGCACCTTGGGCAAGTGTCTTTTACTATAGTCTCGGGCCGACCAAAGCCTTGTGAGTGGATTTGGTAGACGGAAAACTGAAAGAAGCCCATCGTATATATCTTTTATATCTTTTATATAGTTTCAGCTTAGAGCTGCGGCCATGCTGATGCACCGCCGTGTATATATGTGTATATATGTGTATATATATATGTGTGTGTGTATATGTTTGTGTGTCTGTGTTTGTCCCCCCAACATCGCTTGACGACCGATGCTGGTGTGTTTACGTCCCCCGTAACTTAGCGGTTCGGCAAATGAGACCGATAGAATATGTACTAGGCTTCCAAAGAATAAGTCCTGGGGTCGATTTGCTCGACTAAAGGCGGTGCTCCAGCATGGCCACAGTCAAATGACTGAAACAATAAAAGAGTAAAAGAGAGCACCAATTATTAATGGTATAAATGTGAACTTATAATAATCTGATATAGAAGCTGAAGGTTCCAAAGCAGTTGTCCGTATTTATCCTATTTCTCTTTCATTTTCGAAGAGATATTCACATCAGCAGCGCAGCTGACCTCTGTAACGGTATATAGTTTTCTTCTTCGCCCCAAACAAAGATATTCAGCCTGTTATATTTGAAGTATTGATGAGAATGTTCCGCCAGTATTCCTTGTGTTGATGTTCATGCAAGTATTCATAAAAGCAGGATTCTCGGATCTGTTCAGTTTGGCACACAGATTATTTACGTCGTTGACGGGTTAGAATTACTCAAATACGACATGATATAGAGTGTATCTCTTTCTGTTCAAAACTGATAATTCATCAACAACATACATGGAGTAGTCTTTCTCTTCTCTGTTAAACTAAGAAACAAAAAAAAAACGTGTTATACACACACATGCATGTATGCATAAATGTGCATAGATAGATAGATAGATAGATAGATAGATAGATAGATAGATAGATAGATAGATAAACAGACTAATACTAAGTGCGCGTGCGTACGCGCACACAGAGCGCACGTTCCTCTAAGTAAACTCTAAATAGTCATTAAACAGATTCACACATACACATACACTTGATGCAAATACACACATAGACTGCAACACATAAACACACACTCGAAATGCTGTAAAAAAAAAAAGACATACATCCACTGGGCAATAATGTACGTATAACACTCATAAACATAGTGACGCACGCATACACACACACACACACACACACACACACACACACACACACACACATACACACACATACGTACACACGTATGCAGCACATAAGAATATACATGAATACAGATATGCATATACACACATCAAACACTAATACGCTCTTTATACGTTTACGCACCTACAAACACATTCGCCAAAGACACACATACACAGACACACGCAATCACACACACACACACACACACACACACACACACACACACACACACACACACACACAAATTCTATTTTCAACCTAATTTTAACGAAGATTCAGGAAGTTTTTAATTAATCAATAAAAATTAAATTTAGAATAATTTCGTATTTCTTCTTCCTGATTCCCAAAATATAACGACTTCTTTATGATTGATGTATATATTGGTAGGGATGCAACGTTGTGAAGGTCATGCCTTTACCCTTGCCAATTATCCCCTCCTTGTAACCGTCAGCGCCGCTTCCGTTTGTAACGAAAATTTACTTAAATAATTATTCCTGGTTTTGGCACAAGGCCAACAATTTTGAAAGGAGAGGGATGTCGATTACATTGATCCCAGTACTTCTACTATAGCCCCAGACTTTGGTCAGGCCGAGATCGTAATAGAAGACAATTGCCCAAAGTGCCACGCAGTGGGACTGAACCCGGAACCAAGTGGTCGGGAAGCATGCTTCGTACCACACAGTCACGTCTTTGCCTATATTATCAAAGATTCTTTCATTATAATTAAATCATGGGAGTGAAGACTCGAACTCAGCGCCCACAGGAGACGTAGTGCTCCTGTCCAGACGAGAAACAGTGACCTAGAGGTTTACTCGTCGGCTTATTAACATTTTGTCTTTTTTTTTTTCTTGGTTGAAACCACCATGTCAGATATCAGATTTTGTTTCTGGTCTCTCCCCTTCCGTTGTTGCGGGACTTAAGTACATATACGTTACTCTACTTAGTGTGGATGTGGCTGGAGTCACATGGACACTCGTGGCATACAAAGTACCACAGTAGCGTAGCTGGTGGTGAGTAAGCAGTCCGATCCGAGCAACGCCTTATGGGGGCGGCACTTTTCTGCCTGCTATATAAGCATGTATAACGGGTGGATGAAGGAGGGGCTACCTGGGTGGCTCACATTCTAGTTATGCCACTGACGTACCGTGGACATTGTTTTAAAACTTACAGGAGCCCTTCTGTCTACACGTCTGACCACAACCGATATCTTCCATGTGGATATAGAGAGAAACACAAACAGAAAGGAATGAAAGAAAGAGAAGAATCAGTGCAGTACAAGGGAGGTACCTTATTTATTGACTCTTAAAAAGGATAGAAGATAAAGTTGATTGACTGCGGCGAGATTTGAACTCGAAACGCAGAGATCCAGAACGACTAATGGAGAGCATTCTGTCCTACTCTCAGACGACTCATCCACATGAATACATGTAAGTTTATATTTCTGCCCCGACTCTCCGTACCAGAGATCAGTCTACTTCAATATCAGCCCTCCTCAAAGCTGACGCCTAGATGGATTTTTAGCCTTAAGTACAGTCACACACACACACATACACACACACACACACACACACACACACACGCTCACACAGACATACACTCTCTCTCATACACACACACATTCACACACATACAAACACACGTGTACGCACACGAACATTCCATTAATTTCCTTCAGGCAGTCATTATTTCCATCTTTAATGAAATGTCTCTCTTCATAAAATGTTTAATTCGGGAGTCATAAGCTATATCATGCAGACGATTTCTGAAAAGAATGAAATAGTGCTATACATGATAACCACAAACTAGACATCTTAAGAACTTCGTCATACGTAAACAAAAGCAAATAAATATATGAATTCTATGCATCCTTTTCCTCCATAATTCCTTAATTTCAAATTCAATTTCTAATCCTCCTAGATATTATAAAGAAATGATTATTTCCCTTGTAATAGCTGCGACTAACAGGGGAATCACATGTGATTCCCATGTGTTTAGGAAATCTGTTGGTTTTATAGAAGATTTCGTGTCTTGTTTGATCAGATTCAGTATGTCTAACTTCTTACTAAAAGAACTCCTTTATGATCACTATTTGATACTTACTTTTTCCATCTGCAACTATATTTATTTAATCTTTTATCTTTTGTTTAATTTAATCTTTTCTCTTTTGTTCTTGCAACCCCATCTGCTTTCTTCCTCTCTCTCTCTCTCTCTCTCTCACTGTCTCCCTCTCTCTCTCCCTCTCTCTATCTCTCTGTCTCTCTTTTTTCTCACTTTTCCTCTCTGTCTCTGTTTCTCTCTCTTCGTCTCATCTCTTCCCCTTCCTTCCCTTTTTCCTTCTATTCCCCCTCTCTCCTCTTCTCTTACTCTTTCTTTGTTTCTTTCTTTGTCACTGTCTCCTTCGCTGTTCCTCTCTGTCCCTCTCTCTCTCTCTCTCTCTCTCTCTCTCTCGCTTTTTTCCATCTATCCCCCTCTCTCTCTCTCTCTCTCTCTCTCTCTGCCTCTCTGTCTCTGCATCCATCTCTGTTCCACCCTCTGTCTCTCTCTCTCCTCCTCTCTCTCCCCCTCTCTCTCTCTCTCTCACCCACAAGTCTACTTTCCTTTCGTTATTGATAGTTGTATCGTTTTCACTTCCTGTCCTCCTCACGCTCTGTCTCATATCCCCTATTTTTCTTTCTTTTCTTTTCTTTCTTAAGGGCCGAATACACTTACTTGAAAGGTTAGGGTGAGGGTCTTCTTCTCTGAAGACCTTCCACTATCCATCTCACCATCGAGTTTCTTACTACCTTTCCATTCCTTTTTCTCCTTACATTTTATTCTACCCTGATAAATCACTCAATGTTAAAAAAATTAGGTCAGTTTGGCATTTACTTCGAAACTAGGTCTCGACTTGGCGTTTGCTGGGGTTTTTTTTTGTTTTTTGCTTTTGGTACCTTTTTTTCATATCCTGTGGTAACTAATATCGTCATTTAGGATAGCATGTATGGATCGTGGTCCAGCGCAACAGAAGATTCTTAGCATACTTAAAGTAACAATGCAGTTTCAATTCCCGACAGGGAATTACTTCAGCTTAACCCACCAACTTACGAGTCTAAGTCTTGAAATTTAGCGAAAGAAATTCATAGTTCCATAATTAATCACTTGCGACAAATTATATTTAAAGACATTAATTATATGAAATTCCTGTTTCGTTTTTGCTTTATCCATTAATATTAATTAAGAATAAGTGTACGTATTTTAATTTAAAATACAAACATGGGTGCATGTGTATGTATATGTGTGTGCATGTGTGCGTATGTGTGTGTGTGCGCGCGTATGTATGTATGTATGTATGTATGTATGTATGTATGTATGTACAGTGTTAAAATACAGAAAATATAAGTGGTATTTCATGCGTCCTAAAAAATACACGCGTTTCGCCATATCACAGCAAGGATTACATAACTGTCTGTTGAAACATTATATGTCTTGTTAAGCACCTCTTCAGTGTTTAGCAAAAAAGGCAGAGAGAAAAGGAGAAGAGTAACAACAACAAGCCCACAAGAAAATGTTATATCACCTGTAGGATTCGATCTTGGCAACTACTGTAAACCAAAGAGCAGCACTAACCGTCATACCAAAGCGACATCAGAGGTATGTATATATATAACCATGATGATTTATATACATTAGCAGTTGAATTCTTTTATATACATTCCTACCCAGTGTTCAGCTAACTAAACGGCTTGTCAGTATTTTACTGAAATATAGAGACAAATAAAAAGGTATCATAATATCTAATTGCTTTGATACGCGTGTCAAGAGAACGATAGAGACGAGGTGGGTGGTATAGAAAGAAAAGGAGAGAATGAAAGGCGATAAGGAGAGACGGAGAGATCTTGCCAATTATGTTGTAGACATATAAGTATTGTATATAAGCATGAACTCTGTTACAAACATGTAATAAAAATTCATTACACAATAAATATTGATTTTTTTTCATTATGAACAAGACTAATTTTTGTGGGTGAGGTTTAAAAGTGCTTGAATCAATATTAACACATGATTGATACATCGATAATATAAAAGACAAAATTCGAAGTCCTGCATCAATGAACTATTAAATATATCCGGGGAAGGAGTCATATATGCTTTATACTCCCTAACATGTTTTTATATCGATTATTCTCCTTTAAACATTAGTATATCGATTATACGTCTTTAAACACATTCGGGGGGGGGGGGGGGGGTTCTGCTTTTTGCAATTATTCCCCTTAAACATTCATAACCTTGCTCGTCAGATATGAGAGATTGATATTTTCACTGCTCGAAAAAAGGTGATAGAAGTCAGAACTGGTTCGATAGAATGGTGAACTAAATATCATATGGTATTTAGTTACGACCTTTTGGTGTCTGAGTTTAAGGCAGTACGTTAGTAGTGTCGTTATAACCATCGGATTGGAATGTGTTGCTTTATTCGTTCCGACTCTCTGCGCACAGAATTCAAATCCCGTGAAAATCAACTTTACCTTTCATCCTCTACAAACCGATAAATAAAGTAGTGGACACTTGCAGTGCATTAGCGGAATTGTTTGAGTGTCAAACGAAATGCCTTGTGCACTATCTGTATCTGCTATTTGCTTTCTGAGTTCAGTAAAGGCGCGTGACTTAGTGGTTAGGGTAATCGACTCCCGATCGTAAAGTCGTGAGTTCTATTGCCGGCGATGCGTTGTCTTCTTGAGCAAGACACTTTATTTCATGTGGCTTCAGTCCACTCACCTGGCAAAAATGAGTTGTGCTCGTATTTCAAAGGGCCGGCCTTGCTGCATTCTGTGTCATGTTGGATCTCTCAAAGAACTACATTAAGTACGTTATGGATAAACACGTTAATTTCACGAGCAGGCTGTTCCGTTGATCGGATCAACTGGAACCCTCGTCGTCATAACCGACGGAGTGTCAGTTTCTGAGATGAAATTCCGCCGAGGGATTCAAATTTTATCGGTGGCCAGGACTGATCCCGCGACCACGGGACCAAAACTGCAATGAATAGAATTATAGCAGTTTGCTCCTGCAATACAACGATGACGATGATCGTCTGACTTCGAAGTTTTTTTGTTTTTTTTTAAATTTACTATTTACCGCACGCTCACACGGACCCCCGACCTTCTGACTGACTTTGGAGTACCTAATTCGCGGAATTCTTTCTACCATCGGATTACATTACCTTGTTCATTCAGAATACGCCATTTCTGCACCTTGATTATGTATGTTTGTGTGTATGTATATTTTCTTGGTGAATCCATTGTTTAATAGCTAATCCGTAATTTGTTCTTCGTTTTTTTTTTTGGGGGGGGGGGGGTTCCTGTCATTGGCATTGTGTGTCTCTTGGAAGGAATTGTAACTTCAGTTTGATGAACAGCAAACCAAAGAAGAATTAAGTGTCAATTGATAAGCAGATGTTTCGTCACTAAACATGAATTTAAGTCGGCCCTAGTTAGTCACTGACTCCAGTATTTATGATACCAGCAAAATTGCAGACGATACTTTTTTTTTTCTTTTTTTTCTTGAAGCCTTTTCTTCTGTGTGTGTGCCAGACGTCTTGCTACTAGACTGAAATCTTATTGTAATCGACGTTTTATTATTTTAGTGCTACATTTTACTGTTGCTAGCGATGACACTTATATACTACTGCAAAAGTAAAGGGGGGGATGCAACACAAAGAAAACGAATCACATGATGAGTTGTGGGTCACGAGGTCTACCGGATGATTTGTCTCCACATGTCTAACTCGATCGAGACAAAGATGGCTTTCCTGCTTTTCATGCTCGTAATATATTCTGTTGTATTTAATTGACAATACGAAACAACATCCCCACCACCTTTTCATTTCTTTTTTTTTTTTTAATAAACTTGGCCTTGCGCTTATTCAAAGAAAAATCAATAACAACCTGGAGTCTATTCATGTGATCACACATTTTCCAAATAAACTCCGCCATACTCCTTCCTCGCTAATGTAAAAGAGAATAAGAATTATACAAAATAAATCAGGCAACAACAACAAAAAAGGGATTACGGCAGATTTGCTGCCGAAATTGGACACAAATGTTGAAAAACCCACAATAATTCCTCACTAAATTATTTTTAATTCACCACAAAATCCGAAAATAATTTGCTAAAAATCAATAAATTAAATTCTTCAATTCAGTATTCTCACGTAGTTCTAATTTTTTGGTGCTTTTTGTTGTTGTTTTATCTTTGTATGTATGTGACAATTCTTCGTTTTTGCATCATTCCTTTTTGTTAATCAATATCTTTGTCTTTTTTATTTTATTAACCGTTTTTCTCATTTTTGCATTTACTTGTTTTAATACGATTATATATTTCTAAAATATAAAACTTAACCTAATTCCTTTACATTTTTTCTCAGTTGCCCTTCTTTGTTTTATTTATTTTTTTTTTATTTCTCATCATTAATTTTGGAAAAAGCTATGTCTGGATAAGTTTGCAAAATACATCCATGAATGAATTTTATTTTTCGCCCACATTTGAAACAAAGCAAATGAACACAACGTTAAAATGAAAAGAGAATTCGTTAACGCCTTGTATATTTGGTTTTTATAAGCTCACGTTTTGCTTTCTTTGAAAATAATAACATGCACTCGTCGTTCAATTTGAAGGTGAACCAACCAACAACAAACAGACTAATAACCCTCACCTAAATAGCAACACGTGTGTTTGAAAATCTAAAGAGCGAAAGCGCTTCCTCACAATACACAAACTCCCTTCTAGAAAGTTTGTCTTCATCTGTGGAAATTTTTTATATAATAAATCGTTTTTATTTTGACAAAATCTGTCCTAAAATAAATATATAATTTACATTTATGTATACATATATATACATACGTGTATATATCCTTTTATTTGAAAGACACCTGTTTTTATTCGTGTTGTTAGTATTCGTAATCGTGTCACATTTTCTCCGTTTTCTCGTTTTTTTTTTTCTGTCCGTGTTGTCGCACATATTCGCTCGCTTTTATCAAACATTTAATGCCCTTAGCTTAGATTTTTGGGGCCTACCAATTTTGAACAGTCACAGGTGTGACAGGCCGAAACTGTAATGATGATTGGAAGCTTGACTGATGAATGGAAAGCCACGAATGTTCCGTCCTGGTTTTCCTATCCGTCTTTGTATCGTCCATCTGTCTGTATGCTTTTATTGTCGTCCACTACGTTCTTGTTCCGTTTTTGGTATTTGTGTGTGTGTGTGTGTGTGTGTGTGTGTGTGTGCGTGTATGTATGTATATTACTATCTAACAATAGCAACAGAGTAAATCAAGGGCCGACCGTTATAAACGTATAAAATATCATCACCGAAGTTTCTTGTTGCGATGCAGTAAATCATATCATCAGCCGTGTATGTTTGTGTATGTACGGAGTGGATGAATGTATGACTACGCTTGTACGTGTGTATTTATTTAATTATTTGTGTATATTACATTCATGAGTGAAGGTGTTCATTTGCATGTGTGTGAGTGTGTGTGTGTGTGTGTGTGTGTGTGTGTGTGTGTGTGTGTGTGTGTGTGTGTGTGTGTGTGTGTGTGTGTGTATAATATGTATGTATGGTTTTGTTGTCTCACTTCTTAACTCCCTGACCTGTTTAGCATCCTACTCCGTTATTTCTTTTGTCTATACTTATCGTCAATTTGCCTCGCGCCAGCCTTATACCGACGCAGATGTAAGAAAGCGTGGTACATACATGTGAATGCATGTACACATATATTTGTGTGTGTGTGAGAGTTTATATACATGTGTGTCTGCGTTTATATCTATATGTATTAACCATTAGGCGAAGTAGTAAAACAGAGAAGCATATGGGATAACAAACAGAAACCATCTGTATAAATATCACCATCCGTACCATCTCCCATCCATGCATCCATGCATATATCCCTCCAGCCAAAAATTACACGCATCACTACGAGTGTATGTGCACCAATATGCTTGTTTGCTTGCTTACTGATAGTCGTGCAGTTGGGAGTCAAATTACGTGACTCGGTTTCGAATCTCGGTCGAAGAAGTCAAGTCGTTTTAACCTTAGTGTTGTTTGGTTAGCTAACGTTCATTCATTCGTTGCAAACATAAATAAATGGACGGATAAATAAATAAGTAAAATGAATGAATAAATAAATAAAACATGAACATTGGGAATTCTCGGCTTCCCCTATCTTAAAAAACAGAGGTTTTTCATTAACATAGTGTGGGCCGCTGTGGGCTGGCATTGTCGGGATTTAGTTCCATTTCTCTACGTTGGAGCGTTCAAATCTCACTGGAATCAACTTCGACTTTTAGCCCCTTTGGAGATCATTAAATAAATAGTAATAATACGCTAAGGTTGCGGGTCATTAATTAATTAATTAGTTTAGTTATTTGTATGGTTAAGTCATGGCAGCAAACTGGTGACGTCACTAGAGTTTCGATATTTGTTTTGGCTTCCAGCACCGCTTTGAGTTCAAATCTTGCCGAGGTCAGGTTTCATTCTTTTTGGAGAGAGGCCATAAATAAGGTAACAGAATCGAATCTTCTATCTCTCTCTCTCACTCTCGCAAGGAGTCGAACAAATACCACAGGACATTCTAAGCGGTGCTCTGCCAATTCGTCATCTTGTAAATTATCATGTGAGGTACCTCGTTACTCATGATGTTTTGTTTGGTACAGGGAGACTGCAGGGGGCAACAATGTTCTAAGTGAGATCATGCGTAGAAATAAAAGGATAATGACATCACATCCACTGGACCGGAAAAGTAGTTCTGAGTCACCGTAACGACTTCATTGATCACAGATGCGTTCCATCTGAAGTTATTGAAAATTACTCTTAAACGTCACGAAATTCATCCGAGAGGAATATGGCCGTTTGAGCGCATGCTCATTTTCAATGATGAGGTTTAATTTTTCCTCATTCATCAGGTTATTGTTTACTTTCGTCCATTAATTATTTAATTTATACAACATGCAAACCAGACTGAAATTTCATTCAGTCACCGTTGATAACCTGAAGCCTAGGATCACGGTTTCGACTCCCAGACCGGGCGTTGTGAGTGTTTATTGAGCGAAAACACCTAAAGCTCCACGAGGCTCCGGCAGGGGGTGGTGGCGAACCCTGCTGTACTCTTTCACCACAACTTTCTCTCACTCTTACTTCCTGTTTCTGTTGCACCTGTATTTCAAAGGGCCAGCCTTGTCACACTGTGTCACGCTGAATATCCCCGAGAACTACGTTAAGGGTACATGTGTCTGTGGAGTGCTCAGCCACTTGCACGTTAATTTCACGAGCAGGCTGTTCCCTTTAAGCGGATCAACTGGAACCCTCGACGTTGTAACCGACGGAGTGCCAACTGTGTAAACAGAAAAGTTGATCACAGCGGAATTTGAGCCCAGAACGCAGAGAGAGAACAAACACTGCAGTGCGTTTGTCCTACAGTCTGCCGATTCTTTGAATCGATCACCAACACAACTCACTTTGTTACCCTTTTACTTCAGGCTAAACTAGAAGCCAAATGTGAATTTTTCAAAATGTTTACAATAGAATTTCAAGTAGTCGGGATTTCATGGCTCTCTGCCAAATTTTTGAAATATAAATACTTTCAGTTTGTGAAAGCTTGTTTTCGCGTTTCTAAAGAAACGTAGAGATAAACGTACACAAACATACACATACTCACTAGCATTACATATACATATGTAAATATGTACACATCTATATATCTACACACACACACACACACACACACATATATGCATGCATGTACGTAAGTATGTATATATATATATATATATATATATATATATATATATATATATAAACTTAGATATGTTTCGACCAAAGATTGGTCCTGGCCATGTCTAACTTAATAACACCACCTGATAGGATTATCTAAATCCTTTTTAAAGTCAAGTTATAAAATGTTAAAGAGAAAGTTTTTCAACTAGACTGACCCTAGTACTTAGTTTTTCAAACCCTATTACATTCTCTGTAGGATGCTTTCGCCAAACTGATAGCTAGGAGAACGTAAAGAAACCAACACCGGTTGTCAAGCGGTAGGGGAGGACAAACACTCACACATACACATATATACGACGGATTTCCACACAGTTTCCGCCTCCCAAATTCACTGACAAGGCATTGGTCAGTCCTGACGATTCTGTCAGCTTGCTGCTTTACTGGAATCAATGAGATTGGTTAACCTTAACCCCTCCAAAATATTGCTGCTCTTGTGCGTTAATAAGAAGCAACTATTTATATTTCCTATGGACGTAATCCATATTCATCAGATTTTCCAGATTCTTTTTTTTTCTGAACAGAAAAGAACAGGCGTCGGCGTTGTAACTGTGAAGTATTGTAGTTGCCTTCCATACAATCGATCCAGCTTCGACTGCCGACCTACGCAATCGAATTATAAAGAGCTCGTCTTATTTTTAGAATTGGTGCTTAATTTATTACCATTATGTAGTTTCCAACAAAATTTCTTTCAAAAGAGAAAACCTCACAATACCGGTTTCGGTATTTTGGCCGTTAGCAGAGTCATCTTCTAAGCAGTCAATCCGGATTCGATTCCCGGCTGACCGTCGCAGTCGCTTCAAAATAGAACATTTTTATTTTTATCTCAGTGTTTTCCGGAAATATACTTCTGAACACAAATGCGAGAACAGTCAGGCGTCGGTGGTGTAGCGGTCAGCATGGTTACTTTCCAAGCAGTCGACCTAGGCTCGACTTCCGGCCGACGCAGTCGCCTCTAAAGCATGAAATATATAGTTATCTTTTTTTTATTTCAGTATTTTCCAGAAATATATTTCTGAGCAGAAGAGAAGGAACGGCTAAGTCTCGGTGGTGTCACGGTCAGCAAAATTGCCTTCAAAGCAGATGATACGCGTTCGACTACCCGCTGACGCAGTTGCTTTGTAAGAGCAGAACATTTATTTTTATCTGTTTTCAGAAATGCTTCTAAACATACAGCTGAGAAAAAAAATCCTGCATCGATGGTGTAACCGTCGATCCGGGTTCGAATCTCTGTCGAAGCAAACACCTGAAAAGTAGAGAATTTTTATTTTTCACTGTGTTTTCCAGGAATATACCTCTAAACACAGAATAAGAGCCAGACAGTCGTCGATGATGTAACGTTCAGCATGAGTACCTTTTAAGCAGTTAGTCCGGGTTCGCCTCCCGGCCCCGCGCAAGTTTTTCGAAAAAGTGAAACCTTCACTTTTCTTTAATGTAAGTATATTTCAAAAATATACTTCTCAGGCCAAAGTTACAATCTAACGTTGCTTTTATAGAGTGGAATTTTTTGTTTTTCAAGTCAGTATTTTCCAGGAATATACTTCTGAACTGTAGACGAAGCACATCTAGGCGTCGGTGGTATAACAGTCAGCATGGTTACATTCCAAAGAGTCGATTCGGGTTCAACCCACATCTGACGCAGTCGCTCAAAAAATGGTGTAACAATAGTAATCTGTATATAGATTTCATCCAGTAATATATATATGATATGCAGTAAGCCTATACAAGGCCGATAATACACGCTCGCACGCACACACTCGCATGCGCGTAAAGTAATAGGTGTGTACCATGAGTGATCAGTTTGGTTTACCACTAAAAGTCTGGTTCGAAGTGCAACTGATAAAAAAAAGGTGGTGTTGAAGCTGCTTATCAAAGATGGCTGGAAGTGGTTCGCCTTTGAGCGGTGAGATATATAATAAAAAACAGAGAACGGACATGTTATGACTCTAGAGCATATCAGTCATTTGACCGCGGCTTTAGTCGAACAAATCGACCCAAGGATTTATTTTTTGAAGCCTCGTACTTATTCTATCATTCTTTTTTCGCCAAACCGCTAAGTTATGGAGAGATAAACTCACCAACATCGGTTGTCAAGCGGTGGTGGGGGACAAACCACAGACACACGAACATATATATATATATATATATATATAAACTGAAAGAAGCTTGTATATATATATATATATATATATATATATATATATAGGGAGTCAGAAAGAGAAAGAGAGGGGGAGGGAAAGAGAAACACACACACCCAAAACATACGTATGAATGCATAAATGTATGCATGCATGCATGTTTGCGCATGCGTTTACAGTTACAAATACAGTTTTTTTTTTTTTTGTTTTTTTTTTTGTATTTTGTATTAGGTATGGTAAATATGTAGCTATGAATATAAACAGGTCTCTTGTTTCAGCCAGCCAAGCAGCTATGGAGGACACAGTTTTGCTCAGTTTGTGTGTGTGTGTGTGTGTAAATATATATATATATATATATATATATATATATATATATATATATATATATACACACATACTCATGTGTATGTGTGTACGTGTGTGTATGTGAGTACCAGAGGCATGGTCTAGATGGCGACTGCGAGGTGAATAAAGAAAATAAAGATACTCTACGCATGAATGGCTACGAAGTGAAATATATATATATGTCACTGGGTGTGTACAGCTTTCGTGAGAATGTAGGTGTGCGTTTGTGTGTGTGTGTGTGTGAGTATTTGCGAGCCTGTTGGTTTTGCTTTATTTATTTATTTTTTTTTTCACAAAAAAATATTTTCTGGAATGTTTTGATCGTTAGCAATGAAAAGCAAAGTCGTTTGCAAACTACTGCCCCAACTAGTGCTACTACTATCACCACCACCACCACCACCACTACTACTGCTACTTCGGTAGTAATCCGGTCGAGTGCAAATACCTCAGGGACGTTTCTACATGTTACGTACGAATACGATAGGATCATAAACATATGTGGTACACAGCGCTGCCTCAGCAGCGTTTTAGGCCTCCGGGTAATTCAATGCACCGGGTTCAAAAGTTACTCTCTTTACTCTTTTTCTTGTTTCAGTCATTTGATTGCAGCCATGCTGGAGCACCGCCTTTCGTCGAGCAAATTGACCCCAGGACTTATTCTTTGTAAGCCTAGTACTTATTCTATCGGTCTCTTTTGCTGAACCGCTAGTTCACGGGGACGTAAACACACCAGCATCGGTTGTCAAGCGATGTCGGGGGACAAACACAGACACACAAACATATATACACACATACATATATATATATATATATATATATATATATATATATATATATATATATATATATATATATATATATATACGACGGGCTTCTTTCAGTTTCCGTCTACCAAATCTACTCACAAGGCTTTGGTCGGCCCGAGGCTATAGTAGAAGACACTTGCCCAAGGTGCCACGCAGTGGGACTGAACCCGGAACCATGTGGTTGGTAAGCAAGCTACTTACCACACAGCCACTCCTACGCCTATCAAATATGATTGTATGATTTGTTATAAAAATATTATCAGATTCATTACGAGGTTTCATCGTTTCACTTTTGTTTTCGTTGTTTTATTAAGGATCAAACAATTTCTTAGTTGAGGGAGATAATCAAAAGTACCGACATTCCTCATAAAACGTGATGAGATAACCCGATATTTTAATGGGGGTGAGATAACCAAAATGTACCCTCGTGTGCCTTGTGTGCCCCATGCCGTAAGACGGCACTGGCGGTATGTATAATAGGTACTTTTGTTTTGTTATCTTACCCCCCCCCCTCAAAAAAAAATTGCCATTAAAAATTTGGGTTACCACCCCATTAAAAAATTGCGTTTATGTGGCGATAAGAGATTGGATTAAGTCTTTCAGTTTTCCTGTTTATTAATTTTTTTTAATTTTTTTTTTTTTAATGAGGGTGAGATAACCAAATAATGCGGTTTTTACAATTGCAATGAACTAAGAGTCGGAGGGGAACAGGATAAAATACTTGCATCAATCGAGTTAATGTCGTGACATGAGATTGGATTGAAAGAGTTCGATCCTTTTGATCCAATACTTCAGCACATTGTTGACTTTCGTCCTCGATAGACATGGTATGATTTGTTATAAAAACGTCATCAGATTCAATAAGATGCTTAATTCTTTCAGCTTTCATGTTTATTAATTTTTTCATTTTTTTTTCTTGTTTTCTTGAGAGTTAAACAATTTTTTTAGTTGAGGGAGATGACCAAAGGTATCAATATTTCTCGTAAAACGGAGGAGATAACCCAATTTTTTAATGGGGGTGAGATAACCAAGAAGTACCTTCGATTCTAACAGTTATTTTTTCAAAGCTATAATGGAAGCGACAAAGGAGAATATATATATATATATATATATATATATATATATATATATATATATATATATGTATATATGTATATATATATGGATGTGTGTGTATTTGCCACCACCTTGCACCGTTTACCTACCAACAAGTAATGACTTGCTTGCGACTACGTATAACTTTGCAGTTCGTCAAAAGATACTGATAGAATAGGCACCAGAGTTTAAAACTAAACAGAAAAATGAATAAAAAACCTAAGTAAAATTATAAAAGACTGACTGAAGTGGATCTGTCTTTTCTATACACCATTGCTATATATGGTGGTGAATGATAAAACGTATTTTTCAAATCAGTAACTTTATCAATTATTTTTAAACACCCACCCCCCACTTCTCATTTGACAAAAGGCGACACCAAATATTGAAGGAGGGCACTATTTCCATTTCGGTTTTTTGTTGATACAGAAGGTTAATTGCTTCAAGTAAAGCAATAATTAATAAATGCTAGCGTGACCGTAGAAATTCCATGCTTGACAAATGTCCTTTGATGCATAAATTTAGAGACAGTTTTCAAACGGTGGCCCACGATTTGTTAGTGCACAGTCAGTGGTATCAGAGTGCATTCACTGATTTTTGAAAATATATTTTAAAAATTAACAAAATCGGTACGAATTGATGACTGAGCGTCTTCAAAGATATGTTAAATATGATTATGTTAAACACAATAAAGGAGGTAAACAATAGTTTGGCTGTACAGGTAAGAAGCTCGCCTTACGTGTACGGGATTTTGAGTTCAGTCCCGCAGCTTGACATCTTAGGTGAATATGTTCTATAGCGTCTGTCCGAAAAATGCCTTTTTAGTCAATTTCGTAAACAGAAACTGTGTGGAAGTCCGTTGCATATATATATATATATATATATATATATAGGTTCAAAAAAAGACAAAAAAAACAATAACAAAAAAACAACAAAGTGAGGACGTGATACGGATAGTGTTATTAGACGCTCGGGAAAGGAAAGAGAGAGAGAGTATGACGTTTCGGGCAGAGCCCTTCGTCGGAAAGACGGAAAGTTCAAAGAATGGAAAAACGGAGGAAGAAAAAATCGGTACCGATGCCCACGAGGTTACGACGATCCGATGAAGGATAGCAGACCGAAACGTCAAATCACTGTCGTCACTTATCTTCTAAAAGGATTATAACCAGGGAGACAGAGACAGAATGAGACAGAGGGACAGAGGGAGAGACAGAGAGAAGGAAATAAAAACACAGTTTTTAGGTTAGCAGACGTCATCCATATTTGTTTGTTTAAAGCGAAGGAGTAAGAATCCATGGAAGGTTGACAAAGGTACGAGCAGCACAAATCAAAAGCTAAACGATGTGACGATGGGGTAGTAGTAGTACTGGCTGTAATGATGATGATGATGATGGTGACTGTGATCGTAACGAATGTACTAACAGCAGTAGATGGTTACAGTGGTAGTAGTGATGATGTTGAAGAGTGGGGTGGTGGCGGTGGCGGTGGCGGTGGCGATATGGCTGTAGGTAACTACAGTTAGGAAATATTGGGAGAAGATAGGAGCCCCTTTTTTAATCCCCAAACTCCTCGTTCTGTCTAAACTACAACACCCTCTTCTTGTCTCCGCTCTCACCTACACACACACACAGCTCAAAAACTTGAAACGGTTCTGAAGCTCAGCTAACGCCGAGTTGATTTCACGCAACGTTACACTTATGAACATTCTTTCCTTCTGTCTTTTTTTTTTCTGTACTATCCGCTTTCTCTCTCTCTCTCTCTCTCTCTCTTCCTCTCTTTCTTACTTTCTTTCTTTCTCTCCGTACCTCCATGGCTTTCTAACTATCCATTTCTCTGTCATCTATCTCTCCCCTTCCTCCTCCACCTCTTGCTTTATCAGACCTGTATATTCCTATCTACTCGTTCCAATCTCTCTATTTCATCCCCTCTTAATGCACCTTAATTCGTCTATATCCGTCTAATCACACATTTTTTTTCATAGTTAATTCCCCTCACGCTTTCGCACACACACACACACACACAGACGTTGTCTTTCTCTCATACTTTTCAAAGCTGCTCTGCTATTCCATATTTTCACATCATTTCTTCTGTCTTCCACCCCTCCCCCTGTTTCTCTAATATTCTTCTTCTCTCTCTCTCTCTCTCTTTCTCTGACGTTACCACGTGCTTCTTTCTTCATTCTTACCTTGTTCCATTCTCTTGTGTTCTTTCTGTCACTCAATCAAGATCCCTCCCTTTCGCCCCCCCCTTCTCTCTCACTACATCATTCTGTCCTTTTTCTTCTCTCACTCTCTCTCACTCTTTCTCTCATTCTATATCTGTTTATCGTTCGTTCGTTGCATTACCGACCTATATTCATATATGCTCATATTTGTAGATAACACACACAAACGCACACACACACACGCGCGGACACACACACACACACGCGCGGACACACACACACACACTTACATTTACCTGTCTCACAACCAGATTCATGTTTGGTATACACATTCAAAAGACCACAGACACACATACACAGATTCACACAAGTACAGATACAGACATAAACACAGCACACACACGCACTCCCGTGCGCGCACATACACACACACACACACCTAACTGTCTCTCAAACAGATTCATGTTTGGTAAATTCATTCGAAAACACCATAACATACACACACTTAAATATGCACAGACAGGAGAG
>NC_142946.1:50680449-50790449 GCF_046866305.1 Octopus bimaculoides
CATTACAACCGAAACAGCTTATTTCTGTCTGCAATAACCCAGTTGGTTCGCTTCCATTTCGTATCACTGATAGAGACGGTGAAAGGGTATTTACTACAGACTTATGCAAATTGTCCGACCAGCTGAGAGGGTCAGTCGGTCAAAATTACCATTCTAATAAGGCAATAAATCTTTTAAGTTTTGTTTCCAAAAGCTAAACAGTTTCTTTTTTTTTTATGCTTCCAAATTATTTTAAAATATATCCTTTGAATACTTTATGAAGTCAAATAAAATATATTTAAAGAAAGTTTTACGCACCCGAACTAGTTGAAAAATGTTATTTTCGTAATTAAACGAACAGATCGTTGAAAAAGAAAAGAAAGAAAAATATATTCGGTCAAAAAGATTAAATGCTTCAGTTAACTGAAGTTCCGATACACAAAATCCATGCTAGACACATTGAAAAACTTTGCTTTTTTTCTTGGACACAGTGTTAAATAGAGAGAAACATAATGGATATTACGTTATATGGTTACTAGATTATTTAATCAAACTTTATCCTACCACTCCGAAGGAAGATTCTAAACTGTAAAGAAAAGGGGGAAAAAAAACTTTTTAGATTTTCCTTAAAAACCTACTAACGAACTAATTAAATAAACCAACTCTGTACAGATATACTCGAGTTAACTACTACTAAACCACACAAAACAAAAAAAACCAACATACACGAAACTAAACCACGAAACTAAAAAAAAATCATTAAAATATAGAAAGTAATAATAATAATAATAACAAATGAACTAAAATAAACGAGCTAACCAACAAACAAACACGGCACCAACCAACCAACCAGTCAGCTAACCAGCAAACAAACAAACAACTATATGATCCTGTACACCCCCCAAACGATAGAATTCGCGCAGCCCAAGACCGCAAAAGCCATGCGCACTTCTCCACACGTGTTCAGTAAGATATTTGTATGAAGGAGACGTTCATCCAACACGGCAGCTCTGCTTCTCTGCCGCCCCCTTCCTCCTTCTTTCTGAATCTCTTTCAAAGAAAAAAAAAAAAACTTCTTAAATTCCGCTACACAAGCAACAGCTCAAAACTTTGGGACTAACGCAAAAAATATAGAATATTATACCTCAAAGTAGGTTTTGATTTTTTTTTCTTGGGGGGACCTACTGTTATCCTTGCTCCCTTATCCTGTGGTCAAACCATTTAATTTTTTTCTCCCAACCAACAGCCGATATATATATATATATATATATACACACATATACATACTTTGTAGGTTTAAGTTTATATGCTGGGGTGTATATATATATATATAATTATATACACTCTTGTGTACGTGTAGATATACATATATATATTAATATATAGTATTAGGATTTTATCCCTAATATTATTATTATCAATATACACATATATCTGTACGTTTATATGTGATACCCAAATACTTCTACTGTTGCTATAGGGCATTATATTCTCAAATTTGTGAATCGGCAAAGAACAACGGAAAATATACTTCCTACGAAAGAAAGAAGAAAAATATAATTCGAGGAACGTGGAGAAAGCGCTTTTTTCTTTTTTGGTCTTTTTCTTTCATGATACTTCATTGTGGAAATTCTACATTGTAACTTATCCTTGGAGAGAGCAAAACAAGAGTAACAACCAATATTTTCTTGCTGTGTGTATATATAACACGAAATTACAACCACAAGCATACAATAATATACACCATTTTTATATAATATATATCATATATATATATATATATATATATATATGTATATATTATTTCCGTTGGATTAAGTGAAAGATTTGTTGATTTAGGAGTGAAAGACAAATCGGAGGAAATACCGAAATTCCTCAAAGGGGAAAACAAAAAAAAATTCCTTTAATATAGAGGGGGAATTATCTTCTCCCCCTTTTCCTCTACACACATACATATATATATATTTCTATCAATCGCTAATTTTTTTTTGTTATTCCAGTCTTTGCTGTCACAAGTACACATACACACACACACACACACACGCATACATATACCAAATAACGAATGTGGTTTATTAATTACCCCTAAACTATATAAAACATTTACATATCTTACTGTTTATCCTTTTTCTTTAATTTTCATTTCATCTTTTTCATGTCTAAACATAAGTAATTCCTTTCTTCCCTTTCAAAACCTTCTATCCAAAACATCTACCAAACATTGCATTATCTAATTGAAGATAAATTTAAAAATTCATAAAAATGGGGACTGAAAATAACAAAGAGGATCGAAATTCACCAGAGTATTTATCACAATTGCTAAAGGATAAAAAACAGTTACAGGCGTTTCCGAATGTCTTTGTACACATGGAAAGACTACTCGAAGATGGTAAGTACTAACTTATATCTATATCTATCTATGTATGTGTGTTGATGTATGTGAATGTGTGTGTATAATGTATATGTAAAATGTCTCTCTTTTTTGTAATTGACTATTTATAAACTGGAGCTGAGTTTTCTTGGGTTTGTATATTTTTTTTTCGCTTTAGCGGTTTTTTATTTCTTCCATTGCTCGTGCGCGAGCGCGCGTGTGTCTTGACTGTTCTGTGTGTTTTATGAACTATATACGTGTTGGATTAGTTTCTATGCTGTCTTAGCGCGCGCGTGTGTGTGTTTGTGTGCTAGCCTGTGTGTGTGTGTGTGTGTGTGTGTGCTGTGTTAGCTTGCGTGTTTGCTTGTGTGTGTGTGCTGTGTTAACTTGTGTGCTAGCTTGTGTGTGTGTGTGCGTGTGTTACCTTGTTTGTGCATCAGTACTTTAGCTTCTGAGTGTAATCTGCGTGTGTGTATATATATATATATATACATACACATTTTCTCTCTGTCTACACGTATGTATATCATGTAGTAGTATGCCATTGTCGTATAATATACACACAAGTTTATACAGTTACTGTTAAAATATTTAATCAGTATATTAACTAGCGTGATGAACTGCGTGTATATTATTATACATACACACAAGTCCACTATGAATTTAAGTGCAGCATATTTGTGATATAAAACTGTTTTCTAAGTTTTAGTGTTTAGCCCCATGTCTGTCTTAATCGGGCAGACTTGTGATAGAAGTCAATCTGTCCATGACCATCGTGTCGTTTTAGGGATTCGTACGATTACATTCTGTCTTACGTGTTCTATCCTTGTGCGTTTTGGAGAAGATTTGACTGCTATTTCTGCCAGGTCGAGCTGGAGACCTCCTCCTTTGACCCGCCGCGGTTTAGTGTTTGTAGCTAAACTTAGTGCTGTTTCATGTCTGACCTGAAATGCCAACAAACTTTGGCCCAGATGTTTATTTCCTTGTGCTTTTAACAATAACGTGTTTATATATATTTATATATATTATAAAGCTATGTGTATATATACATACAATTGTACAAATATGCTTTCTGTCTCTCTCTCTCTCTCTCTTGTGTGTGTGTGTGTATATACAAGATTTATTCTTGATTTAGTGGAATTTCTCAGCTGCCAGAGAAGGTGACACACACACACACATATCTATATACACACATACATATGAGAGGGAGGTTGTGTGTGTGTGTGTGTGTAAAGAGTATATATATTATATTATTATATATATACGCTTATGTCTAGTACACACAATATATATACGCACACACAAAAGAACATAGAAAGTCAAACATGGCTATACACAACTTAGCAACTTGAATTCCTAAGAAATGTTTAATTTCCGCTTTTCCATTATCATATTGAAGAAAAATCTCGCTGTCTTCTCTAAATTTTGTAAAAATGTCCTGTCAGAAAATGGTAATAGGGGCCAAAGAGATAGTATTTGGGTATATTGAGAATCTTTTAAGCTTTTTATTGTGGAACCTCTTAAAAACATAATTTTGGATCATGATAGAAACTTTCGACACGGAATGTTGTTCCTCAACTTTGATAGTTGGCGAGGTGTGTATGGGTATATCTAGATGTTTGTATGCATATGTGTGTACATGTCTGTTTCTTAAATGAATCAGGCTTTATAACTATGGAATTTAGAATAGTGTATATATACATACATACACTTCGACACATAAGCCGTAAATTGAGTTATGACTTCTCTCTTATATATCTATCTATCTATCTATCTATATATATATATATATATATATATGTATAATAATACACATAAAATGTGTGTATATTGCATATATACGTACATGTATGTACATTATTACATCTACATGTATATATAGATGCATATCTGGGTACAGGACGTCACAAAAGATATATATATATATATATATATAATTATTTATTAAGTTCCACGTGCATGATGGAGTTTGTGTGTTTATAGAGATTTATACACATTTGAGCTAATGCCTTTGTACGTCCTGTCTTTTATGTTCATGGCACACACACATACATAAATAAAATTCCAACCGAAACAGACGTTCCAACTCATGTGGGACACCTATTCCGAAAGTCTGTACGTAGATATGAAATCAGTTGGTTTGGGGAGAGAAAAAAACACTCTGAAAGAGAAACAGTCATTATATTTATTTGTCAAGCAGTATATTTTTGACTAAATTTATGTCATAACCAGGAATATACTGATGAACAATGTATACATATATATATATATATATATATATATATATATATATATATATATATATATACATACAAACAAACACAGAACTGAGTGTGCAATGCCCAACTGTATATTTCTGGTTATGGCAAAAAAACTTGGTCAGAAATACACTGCTTGACAATATATAAATATTACTGCTGTTTTTCTTCTAAGGTGTACTCTTTTCCTGACCAACGGACAACCAACTCATATATATATATATATATATATATATATATATATATATATATATATATATATATAGATATATATATTATTTATGTACGAGTTGTTTGCATGTAATATTCGTACGCATTGCATATACAAAAACGGTCTTGTGAATGATGTACAAGTCTAAAGTGAAAACTTTGTTCCTAATTATAAGACAAACCAGTTATATATATATATATATATATATATATATAACGCATATACATGCATGTGTATATACGCGCCACATGTATACACTCGCATGCACATGTATGTATATATGTGTATATAAGAAACTCTAAGCTTGTTTTTTTTTCTTTTTTGCCATGTGATTAAAGGGTGCGTAGGTGTTTTAACTATCCCCTAGTTACTCGAGGAGACATGACAAACGGCGTTCCAGCCGTGGACGTCACGTATTTGTTTCCTTTGTTTCTTTTTTCGAAGACTGTCTGCCATGAGATGTGAGGTTAATTCAACTGCCATTTCTAACAACCAGTACGAACGTGTCTGTCTGTCTTGCCTTCGTCAGAAAAAAAGGCTCTCCGCGGAGAGAAAGGGAGTGCCTGCAATCGCGGTTCGATCCTCGGTTGGAGGCCATTAAATTGCGGCTGAAGTTTGCCGAAGTTTTGCAATTCTAACACAAAATATTTAGTCAGAAGTTATCTTATCTCCAGAGATGAGGATAAAATTTTATAAAGTCAGCTCTAGAATTATTGTATGTAAATAGTGTCTTGTAAAGGAATCTGTAAAATCTTGTTGGCAACATCTCGGCGTCGCATACCTTTATCATATTACATGCACACACATTAAGGTATATATATGCGTGTGTATAGTGTTTTACATATTACGTACGCGTGTGTGCATTCTCTCTTACACACATGCTTGTGTGTAGTGTTATATGTGGGTGTGTAATGTATATACAAAATATATGCGTTTCATAATAGACGTAACTATGTAAATGTATGTATATGTAAGTGTATAAAGTATAGTGTTATATATGTAATGTGTACATAAGTATATATATGATACAGACATAGGAAACATAATGTATGATATATGTGCGTGTTATGTATTTGTGCATATATATATATGATATATATATATATATACACACACACACACATATTTTTGTTTGTCTTAATAACTGACGAGATGCCGGAGCAGATTTCCGCCCGACATCCGAAATTCGGAGTTTTATTATGGCAACCGAATAATTGTCACATTATGTATTACGGATAAATTCCTCTATTTACATAATGTCGAGGTCTCATTCATTCTTTTGTCGTCATACTATTATTATTATTATTATTATTATTAATCTATACATATATATATATACATATATATACACACACACACACATTTGTGCTATAGATATGAATTATGTACAGATTTAATGTCTTAAAGAAGAATCTCTGCTTTCACCAACTCAATATTTCCTGAAACAAATATTTTTAATTTTCGAATATTGTATTTTGGAAGAGGTGTCTTAGATTTAGCCATAGCAGGGAATCTTTTCTAAAAGCTTAAATCTGTAAAATACAAGTATTTGCTCAACAGTTGTACCTAATTGTATCAGGTGTGTGTCTATATATATATATATATATATATATATATAATATTAGGGATGAAATCCAAAATTACAGGTAAAAACTCAATTAAAATCAATTTATCAAACATTAAAATTAAACTAGGTTTCACAATATAAATATATAGTTCATGAAACTTGGTTCTTTCCCCTAAAACTATATGTTGATATATATATATATATATATATATATATATATATATACACACACATACTTGTAACGTGTATGCCGATGTGATGTTTATTCATATGTTCACTTTGTATGCGTGCAATATACGGACTTGTGCGTCTATGTATATGTAAAATATGAATTTATTTATATGGATACGTTTGTAATATACATACATCTACGCGCCCGTCAATTACACACATGTGTGTGAAATTATATTTCGGTGTACATTACGTGTATATTTATTCGTAAAATGTATATACAAAATAATTCCGATATATATAGCGATCATCATAATCATTCGTTCGTTAAATAAACTTCAATACTCGCGCCTATTCGAGTGTGTCTTATGAGAACTTCAAATTCAGGTGTATAAATATTAATACACATTTTGTATCATATACAAAGTACTACTTGTGTATATTTGTGAAATAATCATGAACATCCTTCTGTTTCCAGTTTTATAACTTAAGTTATTCGTTTTATATATATAAAGCTAATAAACTTTGATAATTCAGCAAATGATTACGCATGTAGTTTTCAAATTACACACACATACATATTCGTCAGTCAGTTAGGTTTTTAAATGTCGATTTTATTTTATTTATATATCGTTATTCATTATCGGAAACTTCTATAGAAGTTTGAAAAAGATTCTTTGTAGATTTTATTTGATTTCACTTGGACTTTTTCTCAGTTTTCACACATGCCTAAAAGTTTTAGATATAATTTAAATACAATTTAATCATTATCTGATAAAATTTAAACAAACGTATGAATTTGTGTATATGTATATGTGTGTGTGTGTGTGTGTATATATATATTTATATATATATATATATGTGTGTGTGTGTGTGTATAAATAAATCTAAGTCTGCTACACATGAGTGGCAGCCATCTTGAAATATTTCTCTCTCTTTCTACCTTATTTTTCTTCCTCTCTCTCTCTGTTCCCATCACTCTTGTCTTACTTTCTTTTTCTTGTTCTGTCTTTACCTCTCTCCCTCCCTCACTCCCTCTCTCTCTCTTTACCGCTTTATCTTTCTTCCTCCTCCCCATTTCTATGTGAAATAACCGTGATTAACTTGCCTGACAGCATTTTTTTTTTCTTATTTTACCGTCTAATAAACACTCCTTAAGTTTCTTTTTGTGTCGGTATGTGAGACTGATTGTTATCCATGTGTGTGTGTAAAATATACATTTATATATATATATATGGGAAAGAGGTGTTTCGAAATATATATTTGTGTGTTTGGTGTAGAGAAGTAACTTTTTTTTTATTAAAAAAAAACTATTTTCAGTAAATCTCTGTATTGGCGATTAATTATGCCACTCGTCCAATCACCTTGTTTGCTCATCCTTAATTAATTTGCCTTCAATATTTGGAGATTTGCGTCTGTTCTCCTTGTAACTTTTATCTCTTAGGACTATTCAGTAATTGTGTATATAATAATATCTATTCCACAAGGAGTGTCTGTGTGAAAATATGGTGTGTTTGTGCATATTTTCAAACACGGACACGCTCTCTGTTTAATTTGTGTTTATGTGTGTCTTCTTTCAGAAAGAAATATAAAGGCCCTATTCTTTTCTTATCTTCTTACTTCCTAGCACTTTTTTCTCAATGCTCTCTTGGTATCTTTTATATACTACTTGCTGCTCTATCCCGAGACCTTTTCTACCCCTGGTTTCACTATCCTTTATCTTAAAACTTTTTTCTCACTCTGTCTCTCTCTTACATTCCGCGCGGCCTTGCTCAAATTTCTGTTGACATTAATACGAATTCGTAATCTTTCTCTCCTTTCATTTTATCACGCTTATGCTTTTCGCCGTAAGACCAGCTCTGATCAAAGAGGTCTCCAATTCTGGCCACCCCAGCCTTCTCTTTGGGGATTGCATATCAAGCACAATTTAGCTGTACTTTCTATGGATATCTATCTGTTGTCTCTAACAGATCGAGCGACCACGTAGATGTTTCTTTTTCTTCGTTAGCTCGTCCCAACTCTAATCAAGCCTATGATCCAAAGACACTGAGTCCGTGACCATTCTACTTTTAAAGGATGAAGTTGGATGTTAAGTTAAGCGAAGGTAAAGAATCTGCACCCCACCCGTTTTCGGCGTAACCCTAACCGCCGAAAACGGGTGGTGTACGTATTCTTTACCTCCGCCGTTATATCTTACAGGTCAAGCAACCGGTCACATAGAAACTCCCTCGCTGGGTCCTCCTTTCCGTCATTTTTATTTATTTAATCGAGTTTCTATATTTTTTCCGTCTGATTACCCGCTCTGTTGTCAAGGAACTCTCTCTCTCTCTCTATCTCGCTCGCTCGCTCAGCCTCTCTAAAAATAGGAGCGACACAAAACGTTCACTCATTGCCTAAGTACGTTTGTATAGAATGTATGTATGTATGTATGTATTCCACAGAATTGACTTTGCATACAACCTTTCGCGGTCGATGAAATAAATACCAATTGAGTACCAGGTCGATATAATCGACTATGCCCCCACCCCACAAGATTTCAGGCCTTGTTCCTATAGAAAATATGTAGTGTGTGTGTGTGTGTGTGTGTGTGTGTGTATATATATATATATATATATATATATATATATATATATACACACACACACACACCACACCACACACAAACATTTCATTCCGGACACTTCTGTTTAGGTTAAGTGCAATGTGCGTATGTCTATGTACGAGATAAGCTAGTCACACTTCCTATCCTATTTCGTCTCTTGCACATGTATGTATCTATTTATGTGTGTGTCTATTTGTATCTATGGATTTTATATAGATGCAGGTGAATATAAGCTATTAAAAGGGAAAAGTCTTGGTCTACCTATTTGTGTCTGTCTCAACTCGTTTTGTTATATTCAGTGACTATAAAAACACATTTTCTTCCTAAACCTTTTTCATCCTATTTCATGTACTTTTTTTCTATTATCCAATCTTTTACTTGTTTCACTTGTTTTTGATTTTTCTCGTACATTATTATTCATTCTCTGTCGCATATTCATTCTTCTCTCTCGTCCTTAGTTCTTTCTCACAATTGAGAAAGGCGGACTATCCCACAAAAGACTCGTCTTTAACTATTTAAATATATAATCTATTCATCTTGTGTTAGTTGTAGGTCACTTTACTCACTGTTCCGTTCAGTCGGTCTCCTCTCTCTCTCTCTCTCTCTCTCTCTCTCTCCATGAATAAAACTTGTCAAACTTATTTTACTTTATATTTACTGATTCAACAACTGGAACTTTGGGTGTACTGAAAGAAAAGAGAGGGAAAGATGCCTTTCTTCTTCGTTTCATTAATTTATTTCATAGATTAACTGAATAAATCAGCAACGGTGTTTGTCTTGCCTATCATGTGAGATAGTTCAAACTTTTCTAGAATTGGGTCGTGAATCGTTATAGGCCTTTTAACTAGCCACGGGCAACCTGTACGGCCCACGGGACTTTCTGAATGGCACGCCTGAACGAAAAAAACTATTCGTTTTTTATGTATTTTTTAATACTAATACGACCCACTTCTCGAGAAAAAAAAGTTGCCCCTTTCAAAGAGAGAGCGAGCAAGCAAGTGGTGTTATCTATGATAAAATAGGTGTGGACAGCCGTATCTTTACAATATGAGGCCTTTATAGTAAACGGCAGCTCCCCGCTCGCTCTTATTTCGTTTCCCTTGCTAGGTGGGGCAGCTATTCGGAGTCATCTATACAACAATCTCCCCTTCATCTTAAGTCTGTCCTCATTCATTCCTGCTGCTTCTCTCTCTCCCCCTCTCGTCAACTCACTCCCTCTCTCTCTCTCTCCCCCTCTCGTCAACTCACTCTCTCTCTCTCTCCCTCTCGTTTACTTGCTCTCTCTCCTCTCTTTTACACCCTCGCTTTCTCCTTCCCAATGTAGATAAATTGTATAGAAAATACAGGTCACATACATACTTTGCATAGCTGTTATCTAGGTACGATTTGAGATATTCTCTCTCTCAATCCTAGACGAAAGAAACAGTTAACGTATTTTTTGGATTTGATGTTCTCTCAGCGTGTGTGCATTTTTCTAGTTTTGTAAAAGTTTAGCAAGTCACATGTCTGCCTTTTGAATGGAATGTACAATACAGGTGTTTATATATTAAATACATGCACCTTGTAATGTGTGTGTGTTTATATATATTTACTTATTAATTGTGTGTGTAATATATGTATTGTAGACTTATGTGTACTCGTGTCCGTTCTAAAGGGACTCGGGACAATACGGATACACACAGATTCTTTTTGTGCTCGCAGTATACATTTGTGTAGCCATATAAACATCAGATCAATCCTGATGGAGTTACGCCAACGACCAAAGACATTCCAACCGGAGCCATCATGTCTTTTTTTTTTTACATCAGTGGTTCTCAACCAGTTTTGCCCACCTATGGACCACCTTTGATTTCTATTTTACTCAGGTGGGCCCTCATACCAATTCGATGTAAATTCCTACTATTTTTTTTTATAATTAAATATAAAGGAATTGTATGAGAAAAATTAAAATATTTTAGAAGCAGTTTATCGCACATTTTAACAATTTTTTATGGACCCCGATTGAGAACTGATTTTAGATTTACACTACTCTGTTATTTAGGGGGGATTTACTGGTTATTTTCCAACAGGTTGGACAGACAGATAGGACCCCCCCACTCTTTCGTACAATAAAATTATATGTACACACACATGTGCAGTGGGGGGGGGGGATATCTTCAATTTTACAAACTTAGTTATTCCACTTAAAATTACTGTTAGATATTTCATTTAAAGACTTAGTCAAATTCTAAGATTCCAAGAGCATGTTCATTTGTCTAAGTTTTCGATAAATCTTTTAGCTGTTTTATATTTTTTCTTAATCTTTGATGGGCTTGGACCGCCATCCCCCCCCCCCCCCCCCAATCGAATGCAGTCACCATTTTCAGAAACATTTTAAAGAAAAGTAATTCATTTCAATTTTTCTGCGTAATTTGTCTTCTGACGATTACAGAGTGGGATTCAACTAACTCACAACGAGATACTCAATGTATTCATTTAACTTGCCAGAAAAAGCTACCAATTTTTTCACGAACACGCACTAATGCCTTTGAACAGGGAAGGACGTGATCTGAAATAAGTTAAGATGGTTCCTGACTCTTGATCGGGACTGACCCAAGTTTACCAACTTATGTAGGTCATTACCTGTCCTTGAATTTATGATGCAACTGACAAGAGTTAAGCAATCACATTATCTGTAAGGACAGGAGATAAGTTTATATCATCCAAAAGTCCATTTTCATTAGATGAATAAGTTTCACCTTTCCTCATATGTGGACGCCAAAGTAAATGTGATTTGAACCACAACTTTTCTTAGATCTTGATTTTGTTGGAGCCTCTTTGTAGTCACAACCTTTTAGAAATAGCAGCCAAATCTCCCTCAAATCAAGCCCTATTGTCTCGAGTATAAATATTAGAAAGAAATACTTATTGGACTGTTCGTGCTGGCATACCTTCTTTTAAATAAGTCTCCTCGATCTTGTTAACTGAAAAGAACTGATATGCTACTTTGAGCATTTATACTATGTAATGATACGACGCAGTTAGACACATGCATAGGTACAGGCATGGTCGTGTGGTTCAGAAGTTTCCCTTGCAGCCATATAGCTTTGGGATTGGTCCCACTGTGTGGCACTGAGCCTGGCCACTGTGCTGTAAAGTGAATTGAATAGATGAAAACTAAAGACCCCTGTCGTATGTGTTTGATTGATTTTGACGTTTACTTGCTAATTGTAAACAGTTGCTGTTCATGCTTAGAAGAAAAAAATTGTCTGCAATCGTCTGTGGAAACATGTCTGGTCATTGAGCCGTTACAGGTTCGAAGGACTAGAGGGAAATATTAGTGGACATTAAGTGGATAGCATGTGTATAATTAAAATTGTTTTTTTTTTTGTTTTTTTTTTTGCCAAGATTTAATGGGCCTTTTCTGGCACACTCGTTGCAGTCCATTGTCCACTTTCGTGTAGTTAAACACAGATTTTTCACCACTTCTCATATCTTCCTTGGGAGTCTTTCTCTTCTGCATGTTCATTTTCCAAGCATGCTTCTCTTGCATGCTGCATCCGATTCCTCTTATCCTCAATATTTCTTGCATGCAGAAGATGCTCACCTCTCTTTCCAGCATTCAAGCATCCTCCACATTAAACGCTTGTGCTTTCCTACCATGCTTGTATACAAGCCTCCATCATACACTATATTTTTCACTTGGAAGACAGAATCCAGCAGAGTATCCTTCTCTATTTGCAATTCATGTAGAGCAATGGTTCTTAACCAGGGTCCTTATGGTTCTTGTGAGTTCATGTAAGATTTTGTTAAACTTTGACCAATAAATTGGTTATACTTCTACAGTGCAGCAAATATTCTATCAATTTTTTTAATAGAATTCCTAATATTGGATTATAAAAATATAATAGAATTTTTAAAGCATCGATCAAATGGCTATGGGGGTCCACCCAAGCAAAATAGGAATCAAAGAGGTCCAAAAGGGAAAAATATAGTTGAATATCACTATCTAAAAGATGGAAATTGTCAAGTACTTCTAGAATGATGCTCAGCATCCAGAAGAATTTTTCTATAGGTACTCTTGCACAAATACAAAATCCTATCAGCATGCCTCTGATTCCACTTGCATCTCTTGTGCACCCATAGTTTGCGTATGGTACAGCATATGCAAGTCCTATGATCTTTTCTGTAGATCAAGCATAGTCCATTGTTAGATGGCTGCGGAGTCCTGTCTTCTTTCTTGCCAACTGAAACTCTTGTCTTTGCTAGTATTAAAGATATTGATCCTTATGCCCTGTTTCTACGTTCACAATTTCAATTCTTTGACAGATTTTGCTTGGAGAATTAGGTCATCACATTTAGTTTCTTGTATACATGTCTTAAGTGCCACTGTCATGTCCTGGACAAACAGATAAACAAAACCGGGCTAGGGCCAACTGCTCAATGAGCACTTGCGTGCATATAGACAAGTCATACTGAGGATACCATAGCACTACTTATTTTATCAACCCCTGCAAGGATAAGAAAGGAAGGGGGACATACTAGACCAAATGGTATGTGAACACAACATAATGGGACATAATATCACAGGATATTTTGGTGCTCTACTGATTCTCCCTCATAAATTTGCTATTATAATTTTTAAAAATATATATTGTGGTATTGATATGAATGGATTTGTGTGTGTGTGTATGTGCAATACATGTCTTACATAATTGTTTTCCCACATGTGGAGATGATAATGATGGGGCTGTAGTGTTTACAGCCAGGTTCTGCACTAATGCATATTGGTTTCAAATTCTGGCACGAGGCCAGCAATTTCGGGGTTCTTGGCAAATCACTTATATTAACCTCAATACTTGGCCTTTATTTTATCGCAAACCCCCTCCCTCCCCAAAGGATAAAATGCAGTCAACCTTGGAATTTGAACTCCGACTGTAGAGACAGAAGAAATGCCGCAAGGCATTTTGTCTGATGTGCTAACGTTTCTTCCAGCTCACCATCCTACTGCAGTTAATACATATTGACCAGGCACGTACTGTGAGTAATTCCTCAGGATAAGAAGTTGGTAATGTTTATGTAATAAAGCACACAAAAAATAAAACACAGGCACATGACTGAACTGAAGGCAGAACTTCTGCCTTTATAGCGCATAAAGAAAACAATGTAGGAATGTACTCAGTACGTGTAGTACAGCAGTACTATACGCAGTTTTAATACTGAGATTGAAAGGCAGGGGAGAATTATGCCTACCTAATCTATAAAAAAATAAGATATTTTGAATTTCATGCATAATAGAGTAACTTTCATAATTTTATTGAATTAGTTGCATATTTTGCCATAAAAGAAAACTGTTACCATCAATCTGTTTCATTCAGGGTAGGCACTACCTACCTTGCCTACCCAGGCTGCATGTCCTTGATATTGACTCATCATTATCATTTAATGTCCACTTTTTCTGTCTTGCATGGGTCAGACACAGTTTGTTGTAGATTTCTCTACAACTGCATGTGCATGTCACCAACCTACATCCGTTTCTAAGCAAGGCAATATTTCCCCATGGCCAGACATGTTCACGGAAGACTTGAAATGAGAACATTGCTTGTATGGTGATGTTACTTGTTTACAGCCAATACATATTTAAACAAGAGTACAGAGAAATACATTTTATATATATACATGCATGAATAGATGAAGACCAGTTTTTTTGTTTCTGTCTACCAAATCCAATTGCATGTGTGCTTGAGTATATATTTTAATATCCATTTTCTATATTTGTATGGGTTGTTCAACATTGTATGTGTGTGTGTGTCTATCTTGTTCAATATGTCACCCTCTGATTTAAGACAGCTGGGTATGATTTGAAATTTGGCTGTATCGAACAGGTTAGGTGACCATGTGAATGCTCCCTTGTGTATATAGATATAGTGTGTGTGTGCACATGTAACTGTTTTTATTGACAATGAAAACCATTGTGAGCCATTAAAAATGTTCTAATTAAAAAAAAAAACTACCCTTCTTTACTATATCATTAGCCATGTGCTTTAATGCCTTTGTGACCCATCTGTTTGACATGCTGTCATGTGTGTGAATTGTTAATGTTTTGTATTGAAGTGTAGAGCTTTTAGGTTTAGAGTTTAACAATGGTTTAAAAACTTTGCATTTTGAACAGATTACCATTATCTGAATCAGCCGTTTTCAATGAGACAACTACACTAGTTTGTGTATTGACCAAAGCTTATATATTGTATTCTCCATTGCATAAAACCAATGCAAACATTAGGTCAATACTTAAATAGTATATTGACAGTATACTATTTGTTGACAAATGCATGTTAGATGTTCACCAATTGATCTAGCTATATATATATATATATATATGCATGCATTGACAATTCATATATATGTGTATATATCATGTGTGTGTGTGAAAATATATATATGTGTGTGTGTGTGTGTGTGTGTGTGTGTGTGTATACAGGGTGCGGTGAATAAATTAAGTTACGCAAAAATGAAGGTAACACTGACATCTCATTTTAACACAGTTTGTGTTCAGAGCCGAGGAAAGAGCTGTGTCCAAGAAGCTAGCCATCAAGTTGGTTTCATTGATGTCCAGAGCCAAGTGCAGGTTGTTGTTGTTGTAGAAGTAGCTGAAAGGGTTAAGAAAGTTTGAATTTGACTCCTGATACATAGGAAACCTTGTTGGATAATCTGCCGTATATGAACTGCTAGAGCTTATTCTTAAATGACAAATATACATTGTACTTGTGTATACAGGTGAGTTTGAGTGCACATATTTACACATGTTCAGGTGCACTGCCATCCCCTGCTTGTCAGGAGATGGCAGGAGATCCAGCTATGAAACCTTCTTGGGTAACCCTTCCAGCCTTTTCTATCATGGAAGAGTGCACATAAAATATTTAAGTACATCTGCATATATGTACACATGCATATATTCATACATAGACACGCTCTAAATACATGTGTGTGTATGTACTGTGTGGTTAGGAAGCTTGCTTCCCAGCTACATGGTTTCGGGTTCAGTCCCACCGCGTGGCACCTTGGGCAAGTGTCTTCTGCTATAACCCCGAGCCGACCGAAGCTTTGTGATTGAATTTGGTAGGCGGAAGTTACTGCCGTGTGTGTATATATTTGTGTATGTGCTTGTGCCTCTCTCCCAGAGAGTCAGAGAGGGAAATATATATTGCAGATATGCCCTTTTTGGAACCCACAGCTCAATGTTGCAGCAGTTATACTTAGCTGAACTTGAACCTTCAGTATCAGGGAACTGTGCATTGATATGATAGCAAAGTTAAGATTCGCCAAATCTTTACTAAGCAAGTTGTACTGTAGCAGGATATTATATTGTCTGTCTTTTATTCTGTAATGAATAACTCAAAAGTAGTGTTATCCATAACATCTCAAGTGAAAAACAAAGAACATAATTTTCAAAGCTATTCTCTCCTGAGACTGCCTCTTCAGTATTACCCATGTGGACATCACATTAGAACACACAGAAAAAAAAAAAATGCTGTTTCAAGTTTTTCATATTTCTCTAAACATTCAATAATCTTCCAGTTTTCAAAATAGCCATAATGCCCACTGCCTAATATAGAAACAGAAAACCAATCTATTCTGGTTTCCTTTCTTTGAAGGTGCATGAATTATCATTTGCCTTCTTTCACTGCTTGACATAGTTTTAATTTGTATACCAGAAACTCTGTGAGTTAGGCTTGAAGTAAAATATGATTCAACTTGGTCTGGCTTTTATGTTTTGCATATTATTAAAACTACATACATTAACAAAAGCATGATTTTCAATGTTGTGCATTGCAATGCATTTTGAGTTGCACATTTGAATCTAAACAGACCGATTGCTATAAGCTCTGGCAACAATAATTGTGTTCATTGATGTAACTGTAAAATTATGCTTGTATACTATAGTGAGCAGAGTTTCTGATGTCCCAGGAAGTCATTCTTCAAGGACAGGAATGTTCTTGTATCCTTACTATTTGAGAGTGATGGATACCAATCTTTTAAGTTGCCAAGGACTTTTGTCTGAAATGTCAATCATTTTGCTATGGTGTACCAATTTCACCATACGTCTATAACTATAAGTATGAGAATATGTGCTGGGAGACGCATATAGTTTTTTATTAATCTAACCAGCAGAAGTTAGTGATTCAAGGGCCAAGAATTTCATGCATTGACACTTATCGAACTTGTTTCAAACCACAAAACTTTCGGCCTTTGAGTTGCTCTGTAACTTCTATTGATTTATTTTTTTTTTTTAAATGTTTATATACTGTTTTTAGTTCTGTTTTCCTGTGTGAACGTATGCAGTAATGTGTGTATAGGATTACTCATGTAATTGTTTTATGCCATCAACCCTGTACTTAGTGTTTAGACAAATACTACTATCAACTTAACTGTGATCCACAAATCCAGTATTCCAGATATCTTTATTAATCTACTGTAGATAACCATTGCCCTGTTTCCTTCCTATAATATACTGTTTTATCTGGAAAAGGATTACAAGCTATTCAGTCTCCATTGTCTAGTGTTTCCTGTTGATCTTTAACAGAACAGTTACTGTTCTGCACTTCTAGTGGTGTACATCCCTCAAGGATATTGACAGTATTAATATAGTCGTTTGGGCCACTTAGGAGGGAGTGTTTACTTATTGGCTCTCGAACGGCCAACCATTAATACCACCCATAAAAATATTATGGAAATTCTGTCACCATCTCATCAAGATGGCAGAATGGTGTTGAGCCAGTTTTAATGTTTAAAACTGTTCAATTTTAAACACTTCAACTTGTTCACCTCTTTCCCATCGTCATACTCTCCCTGCTCTCATTGCAAGAAACTTTGGTTTACTTTCAGATCTACTCTGATTAAGCAGACTATTTGTGACCATCTAGTCTTTTAATTTCATTTCCAGGGCCCATATAAGATTTTAAAATTTATGGGCAATAGATCAGTTACACTTCAACAATATACAAAATGTTTTAACAATTTTTCGGACATGAGTTAAAATAAGAACAGTAATAAACAAGTGAAGAACAAATATATACTGCGTGTATTTATTTGGCAAAATTAAAAAAAAAAAAAACCACCCCGAAATACAACAAATATCCAAATATTACGAAAACACAATAGGTTTTTTAAAAAACCTCAAATGGCTCTGTAGTAGAGGTGGGTCCATAGACATAAAAGAACTTTGAGCACCATTGATCTAGGGCAGCAATGTCCTGTTCTTTTTAAGGTGGGAAGGAATGGTTTGACATTGGGTACAATTTCTAGCAGGTCGATTGACTACATAGAGCAGTCCTAGATAAACTGCAGCCCACGGGACTTTTGGGATGATATTCTTAATGAAAAATTACCTTTTCTTTTTTTTTTTTTTTTTTTTTTTTTTTTTTTAATAGTGGGGCCCACTTCTCAGAAAAAGGTTGTCCCTGCCTGACATGGAGGGGCTCCTTTGTTAATTTGTGAGAACAGTTATAACGTGGTGGATTTGCTTTCGAAGTTCTCTAGTGTGTGTATGTGTGTGCGTGTATACGCACACCATAAAGGAAAGATGCGTGTGTGTGGTTCGGTATGAACACGTTCTCTGGCTCGTAGAACCACGCTACGTTTAAGGTATACCTTTAGTTTGTCTCAGAAATAGAGAAAATAAACGTTAACACAATACACTAAATAACCAACGTGTACGGTCCTTGCTCTAGATTGTGTGTGGTGGAAGGTGCGCGTGTGTGTATGTGTGTGTGTGTATGTGTGTGTGTGTGTACAACAGTTCTGTAAACTTATATGGAGAGAGAAAGTAGAGTGAAGTTGAAGCCGGTTATTGTTGAAATGAGAAAATCTGGTGTTAAGTGAGGCTGTGGTGAAGTAATGGAGGAAGAAGTGAGGTGGGATTGAGTGAGCGAAGCAGAGAGCTAATCACCACCCATCACCTCTACTCGCCTACCTATTTGGCAGATTGTCTATTTCTCTCCACATCTCTTCTGTTTGTTTGTTGGTTTGTTTGTTACTTTTTCTGCCATCTTTCTATATTTTCTTTGCTATTTGTGATGCTCTCTTTTTCTGTTACTATTTGAGCTGCTTTCCTACACACACACACACACACACACTCTTTCACTCCTCTTCCTCTCTCTCTTTGGAATTTTTTCAACTCTGGCTGTTTTATGCTGGAATGAATCGTGGATTGCTGTTAGCCTATGGAATTACCCAACATTTTTTTTACTTTCTGGTTTTCAAACCAACAACAGTTTTTCGACCCTTTCCCCCCCCCCTTCTTACATCACAAATGCCCCATCGAAAAAATGCGAACTTAACAACTTTTACTTAGGTGTCCTTTTTTTTTTTAATGGTATCTTTCGAGGTGTAAAGATTTTGTGTTGCCTCTCGTATCCAAAATTACATCCAAATAACTAGGAGGAGTCCTCTCTCCACAGAGTTGGAAAATACCTTCGTCTGTACTGGCCTTCTTCAAAACTCAGTTGCAACCTATATTGGAACACAGCCGTCGTGTGCGTACACAACGGCATTCCTAGATCACATCCAAATGATTGATAGATTCACTGCAGAATACCAGTACGGCTGCGTGGTTCAGTTCCATTTGCAACTCCATGGTTCCTGGTTCGAGTGGATGGATGATCGATAGACTTCTCCTCTCTGACTTTTTTTGTTACTGATTTTAATACTTGTTCCACTTGCTTCTGATAGATTAAAGAAAAATCTAAAATGCTATCATCTTGTATGGTGTGTGTGGTTGTATTTTAGGACAAATGAATGTAACTACCCTTTGAGGGCATTTTTCTAAACTACTTAAAAATTGTAATATATTTATATAATCTCAGGTTTTAAAAATACATGAAAAGAGAACTAACAATGTATTGAGTTTTAAAAGTCCCAGGACTTATGAATCACCTGCGCGCGTGTATATACGCACACACGTTCTTTTCAAAAACAGCCTACTTACACCACACTCATCTAGTTGACAAGGGTAACCTTCCAGTTTCGAGAGGTTAAAAAAGTAAATAAAATACAAGGGAAATAACTGAACGTCTTACCAGTATTATCCGTACTACTTTGTTAATAAATAAATCACGTGATTTGATTGACGTTAACTGTTTATATATAAATCACACACGTGATTGAATATCAGTTTTTTATGAGAAATCGAAAATGCCTCGTGGAAGACCGGCTGCACAACATCTTATTGTTGCTGAAAACGAAATCCTCACTCGTGAATTAATATTAGAGGTAAAATGGAAAATCTGTGATTTAAGCAGTAGCTCAAGATACAGAATGTTGGAATGGTGTGCGCGTCGTCGACTTATTAGAAATAAGTTTACCTGCGACGACTGTCTAGTACCATGCGGACTTATTACACGTGGTGACAGAATAGATGGAAAAGAATGGTACTGTAAACAGTGTAAAAAAAAAAGAAAAAAATTTTAAACTTTTATGAAAAAAATTCCGTCGCATGCTGTTTTAGAGAAAAAGTAGTACGGATAATACTGGTAAGTCGTTCAGTTATTTCCCTTGAATGTTTTTATTTGTCTTTTACCTCTCGAAACTGGAAGATACCTTTGCAATTCTCTCAAATTGATTCCACTTCTTAAACTTCAAGTTCTTAGACTTCATTAACTTCTAGTCTTTTACTTGCCTGTCGTTGGACTGCGGCACCACCTTGAGTTTAGTCAAACCAACCGGCCTCAATACTTTATTTTTTTTTAAAAATCTGCTGCTTATTCTGTTTGTTTCTTTTGCCAAACTGCTTACAGGAATGTAAACAAACCAACAGTGAGGCACACACACACAATATGATGAACTTCCTCATAGTTTCCATTTACCAAATTCACTTACGAGGCATTGATCAGTCTGGTGCTTTGGTAGAAGACATTTTCCTAAGGTAACCACATAGTGGCATTGAACCCGAAACCACATGGTTACAAAGCAAGCTTCTGAAACGCAAGTGTGTGTATATATACACGTAAATCTTTAACTTGTTTCAATTAATGTACAATGGCCATGCTGGAACACCTCATTCTTGGACAGCTGTTCTCAAACTATCAAATACCAGCCTTCCCCCATTTACAAGAAAATATTTGTGAGATTTTTTTCCCCCATCTTAATGAGAAAACAAAATAGCTTTTATCTGTATAATTTCTTTGCCATGGTGTTAGTAGGGCAAGTTTAAGAACCATGTTGATTTAATTAAACATAGCTGTTTGTCTCCTCCCCACATAATTTCTGATTTTCATAGCCCCCTATCTCCATATACACTCATCCTTGTGTGTGTGTGTGTGTGTATATATATATATATATATATATATATATATATATTGTCAAATTCTCTTATACACCAGATGTGCCATCAAAACTCTTGATTGGACTATATCAGGTGGAGGAGAAGAGCCATGCAAGGAACATGAAGAGAGCACAGCATAAAGACGGAAAGTCACGGTGGTGCTCCAGCATGACCACAGCCACTTGGCTGAAACCCATAAATAAATAAATATATATATATGAAATTTAGAATTTAATCCACAGACCCCCAGTACTACTAGGGGTCCACAGGTCTGCAGACCACAGGTTGGGAACCACTGTTCTAAGACATATCTGATTACATCAGCTCCACCCCTCTCCTGAAGTTATTACTTTTTGAAGAATGAAAAGCAAAAGAAACCTGGGGGAGGGTTGAACTCAAAATGTAGAGATGTAATTAGATGCCATAAAGGATTTTGTTTGATGCTTTGCCAAATTTGTCGCCCATCCACCCACCGTCTATGTGTGAACTTCAAAATAAAGGCTTGAAATTTTCATAGTGTTCCATGTTTTTGAAACTCTTTCAACATGGCTGCCAGGACTTATTTTGTAAGGCTGGTATTTAATCTATCCATATCTTTTGCTGAATTGCTGAGTTACAGGGACACTAGTCAACCAACACTGATTATCAAGTATGGTAGGGGAAGATAATACAAACAATGGGTTACCACACAGTTTCCATCTATCAAATTCATTCACAGGACATTGGTTGGCCTGGAACTATAATAGAAGGCATTTGCCCAAAGTGCTGTGCAGTGAGATTGAACCCAAAACAAGGTGATTACAAAGTGAGCTTCTTAACCACATAGCTACACCTATGTCTGTATTTTATCTAAGAAATTATCAAATTCCTTGGACTAACAAGAAAATTCTTCCCTTCTCACAAACCACACTCATTTTTTTCCCCTTCTGTCAAATAATGTTGCTCATTCTTTCTCTGCTTTCATTGTCACTAATTCTCTCAATCTTTCTTCGAGACTTCCACTTTTACCATATGTTGTCAATCCCTTGCATGATTCAGCTTTTTGCAACAAATTAGTGACTTCATAATTACTTCTTGTGAAATATTTCCCCCAGCATGTCAATATGTAAATGTGTATGCTATACTATTGTCATTTACATTTTGAGGACACTTTCTGGGACGTACAGACGGAAGCGCTCTTACAAAAGATACTGTTTATGGCCTATTCATAAATCTCTTTGCAGAACGAGTATGTTGAATTGCTTTCCACAATATCAATAGATGCTGCAAACTGTGATCAAAAGTGATCAAATTCTTGGTCAAGCCACCAAGAACAACCAGGCTATTGCTAATAGATAACGAGATTAGATGTAGAGGTTTAATATAAGTGGTATAAAAGTAGCTGAGACAGAGCAGTTGAGCCTTACAAAGATGACAAAGGATCAGGATATATGGTGCTGGGCTGTGTACTCGAGATGATCCATCTGCGACTGAAGAATTGATACCGGCACTGGTGCCAGCGTTGAAAGCACCCAGCATACTCTGTGGAGTGGTCAATGTTAGTAAGGGTACTCGGCCATGGAAATTGTGTCAGAATAGACAATGGAGCCTGGTGCAGCCCCCAGACAGCATGAAAAATGGATGTTAAATAATAATACACACATGTGAATGTATTTTATGTATTTAAATACTCAGCAGATGTTTTGGCCAAAGGTCTTGTCAAGTGTGATAGTCTAAACTGTGTTTATATATATATATATATATATATATATATATATATATATAAAATGTGCACACATTTAATCCTAGCTATCGATTCAATATCGATCATGCTGGAAACTTTACAGTAGGTCAATATGTATTTAAGGGTGATAATACTGAAACGGTTCGTCTCAGTTACCAATTCTTTGTAATATATCTTTGTGATCACATGTCTCTGTAAACTTAATGGTCAAAATATTTGAAGTATTCTTTGTGGTTGAATTAAATTCACTCAGGTGTTAATAATTAAGTTAATATGGGTTTCAATTAAAAAGTACAAATCCTGGACAGTTAATTGTCAGGACTGTCAATGGTCCAGGTAAGGTTCTTTGTATTCTGACAGGAAACCCCGTGATGGTGCCAAGCTGTATCAACCCAAGTCAACAACTTTTCCTTTGGATAAACATTTTTGTGAAGGTGACTTGTGTACATGAGCAGCTGCTAGCCTTTCAAAATTAGAAAAAATCTTGCCCAAGCATGGCTGTGTGGTAAGAAGTTTGTTTTCCAACCACTAGTTTCCAAGTTCAGTCTCATTGTGTTGTGTCTTGGGTTAGTGGTTTCTATTATAACCTCAACCAACCAAAGCCTTATGAGTAGATTTGGTTGACCAAAACTGAAGGAAGTCCATATATGTCTGTTGGTGTGTTTGCATCCCTGTAAACTTCGTGGTTTAGCAAGAGACCAAAAGAATTTATACCAGGCTTAGGGGGCGAAAAAGTATGTAAGTACTGGAGTTAATTTGACTTGGCCCTTGAAGGAAGTGCCCCAAAATGACAGCAGTCTGATGAATGAAGCAGGTGAAGGAATAGATAAAAGAAGTCTACAGGTGTACAAGTAGATGCATAATCAACCTTGACCAATGGAGTCCACCCAGGCCAAAGTAGTGAATTACTAAAATCTTTAGGTCAGACATGGTGTTTTGTATATCTGTTCTGGCTCTCTATATGTTCAAAATTAAAATATGGTTTTCTATCACTAGTCTTTTCGTAGCAAAAACAGAAAAAGCTCTTTGTGGGGCCCAGCTTGCAATGATAGGCTTTTTACTCCTAAGGTCACACAGAGCATCATGTCAATCTCAGGAACATCAGTGCGAAAATGAGCAAACAATTGTACAATAAAACAAAGATGTATGCTTGGACAGGTATTTCCCATTTGAAAAGAAAGCAAGATATTTGACTGACTTGTCTACATGGCTCAAGCATCACACACACTATTACTTGTGTGTGTGTGTGAGAGAGAAATTGAGAAATTTTAACTTGGCATTTGACTCACATCCTTATGTAGTCAGGTGATACTGGAAATCTCCCTTCAAATACATAGATCATGGTTTCCCCAGTAAGTCAGTTTGATCAAGTTCACATATGATCGAAGACATTCATTCTGTGACTACCTTTTATTTTTTCCCAGATCTGTTATATCCACAGCTATATTTTCCAGTGGTGTGTCTGTTTTTAAGATAGTTGGAAGTTTTGGTTGCTCTTTCTAGCAAGTTGAGCAACAAGTCATAACCTGAAGTGACTAGATTTTTTTTCTTCATCTTGCACATTGGACTGTGCTCATACTGGGCACTGCGTTAGCAGGTTTAGGTGAGCAAATTGACCCCAGTATTGTCATACATTTTTTCTCAGCCTGGTACTTATATTGGTTTGTTTACATCTCCCTAACACAGAGACCAGTACCAGTTGTCAAGTTATGGTGGGACAACACACACATGACTGGCTACTTTGTTTCCACCCACCAAATTCACTTGCAAGGCTTCGATTAGCTTTGGGCTATAGAAGACACTTGCCCAAACTTATCACAAAGCTTATATACTTTATATTTTTTAAATTTTATGAATGAAGCTTCTAGAATATGGTTTATTTTAACATAAGTCATCAAATTCATTGTCGCTTGTCAATATCTGATATCCTCGTCGTTTTAATGTCTATTTTGAGCTTGCATGGATCAGTTTATTAAGGCTGATTCTTCCTTGACTGGATACCCTTCCTGTCGTCAACTTTCACCTGTTTTCAAGCAACGTGATATTTCCACATGACCAGACATGTTTTTGCAAGAAATTGCAAACCAATTGCTTTCATTTACCATAATTACGTGATGTCAAGATAAGGAGACATGTGTTGTGGAATTTTGGTTTCCATATATTGAATCCACTCACAAGACTTTAGTTGACCTGGAGCTATAAAATACTTGCCCAAGGTCATACAGCAGGACCGAACCTAAAACCATGTGGTTGGGAAAGGAACTTCTGAACCATTCAGCCACACTTGTCACTGATAATTTTATCTGAATTGGCTTATGGAAGATAAGGGTTCAGTCCCCTGCTTGCAATATATATTAGGTGCAGATTGCATCAACTAACCAGCTGGAGGAGGCATTCTCCTGGGGTTAAAACGGTAGTAATTGTCCATTCCTATTGAAGTGGTGATAAGCATTACTCCTCAGTATAGTAACAGCTGTATGTTTGAGTTATTTTACATTGTATTTCAAGGCTTGTTGATACAAGTACCAAAAGACTTGTAAAAAGAAACGAAAATTTAAAAAATTTGCTTAGTCAGTTGGAACAAGTCCTACATAAATTACCAGTTCTTTCTCTTTTCTCTGATTGGCCATCTCTCCCTCTCATCATTTCAGATGAAAAATTATAGGGTTGTTTCAACACTTGGTTCCACATGATAGAATTTCTAGAAAATCTTAAGAATAAAATGCCATAATCTCAAATGTGTACACATACATGTATACATGCACACATACACATGTATGCACACACATATATACATCATATATATATACATACATACAAATGTACGTATTTGTACTCGTACACACGATGTTGACTTTATTACAGTTCATGAAAATTAATGGCATCAATCTCAGACTTAGGAAACACCGCAAATACCATGGGCCCTGCCGCTTCTCCTAGTAAAAAAAAAAAGAAGTTAAATATATACATAAACACTTATATATAATATATAAACACTAAAGTATACGAACGGTGTGTGTGAAATGATTTACTTTACAAAGGGAAATAAACCAAGTCAGCTATTCACTCCTTCCCTAACGTCTTCTCCCCTCCACCCTACCGCACAGCACATTGTCAACTGTTTCAAACTTGTGGGGATTGGAATTCACAGCAGTTTTGAAGAATTCCTTGTAGACTTGTAAAGGAGCAAGGGTAGTGGAATAGCTGGGTAGTTCTCCATGCCTTCACTGCTTCTTAAACTCTATGACTATCACTCTCTCTCTCTCTCTCTCTCTCTCTTCCCTCCTATACACACATACACATTATTGTATGAGTGTTACATTGTCCTACTTTTTGGCAAATTTGCTGGGTGCTGCCAGACTGAGAACCCTGTTTTCTTTTATTTATTAATTGTAGCCTTCTCTTTCTCCTCCTACCCCTGACTTGTTTTTTGAGTGTTTCTCAGTCTAGCCACGTTTTCCTTGGGTTTTTCTTCTAATAAATGTGTGTGAATATTTTTATATATAATATACACACACACACATATATATATATATATATGTATATACACACATTCAAATTCTTGCACACACACACACACCCCCATGCATGTGTGTCATGTGATCATGTGTAATCAATAGGTAGGCAGTACATGTTTCAGTTAAGATTTCCACCCTCTTGCTGCTTAAATTCTTGTGTCTCTGGGGAATTCTTCTCTGGTGACCCACCCACCCAACCTACTACCTCCATCTCTCTTTCTCACTCTGGTCTCCTGTTGACATACCAAATGATTATTTACAGCTGAAGAAAAGAAAAGAAAAAAAACTTATTGTTCCTCAGTTTTTATTTCTGCTCCTTCCCACTACCGCCAACCATATGCCATCAACTCCCTCCCACCCATTATTACTTTTTAAGGATTAACCGCCACTTTTTAAAAAAAATACATTTTCTTAATTCTGATCCCTGCATCTCACCATAGTTTTTGGCTAGTCCTTCATTGCTCACATGTATTTATCTGTGTGTGTAGCATTTTACTTAGTCATTAGACTGCAGCCCATGCTAAGCAACACTTGCAAGGGTTTGGTGATCATATCTGCCCCAGTCAGTGCTTACTTTTTAACTTTTTTTTGTCATATCTTTTGAAAATACTTTCGTTTCAATCAGTTTTGAAAATAATGGAAGAATTCATTAAAATAAGATTATCAAGTTAATGTTCAGAACATGAACTCTCATGAAATTTTAATGAATGGTTTTAATTTCAATCACTTTAAAACAAGGAGTTTGTAATATAGAACTGGGGGCCTGTCTCAGTTGAGTTAGTACCAAAAGGGTTAAAGTTGGTGATCCCCCCCCTTATCACACTGTTATGGGGTATAAATGCATTTGAGTATTTTCCCCTTCTCCTTTTCAGATGACTCACTAATTACCAGATGAATCAAGTCTTTATTCATTGGTTGGTTCCACAAAAAAGACCCCTACTGTTTAACCATAGGATCAAGTTATGTTGCGGGGCTAAATTAGATTCTTTTATTCTTTACCTGTTTCAGTCATTTGACAGTGGCCATGCTGGGGCACCACTTTTAGTCAAACAAATCTATCCCAGGACTTATTCTTTGTAACCCTAGTACTTATTCTTTCATTCTCTTTTGCTGAACCGCTAAGTTACTGGGGCCGTAAACACACCAACATTGGGGGACAAACACAAATATATATATAGACACACACAAACGGGCTTCTTTCAGTTTCCATCTACCAATTCCACTCACAGTGCTTTGGCCGGTCCAAGGCTATAGTAAAAGACACTTGCCCAAGGTGTCACACAGTGGGACTGAACTCAGAACCATGTGGCTGGGAAGCAAGCTTCTTACCACTCCTGCGCCTATAGATGTTCATTAAATATATATGCTCATAAACTCTAATCAACATACTTGCCCAGTGCACATTAATATTGGTTTCAAATTTTGGCGTAACGCCAGCAGTGTCAGGGAAAGAGGTAAGTTGATTACATCAGCCCCAGTACTCAACCACTACTCTTTCTATCAACCTCAAAAGGATGGAAGACAGTCGACCTCAGCAGAATTATACATATAGATACATATTTATATACATATATTCATACACATACATACACATGCGTACATAGATACATACATACGCACACACATACATAAATTTATATATATGGGAGAGATAGACTGATACACACACACACACACACACACACACACACACGCATGTGTGGTAATGACACAGGAATCTCTTAATTTGTCTTAATGAGGTATTTGTACACTGAGATTACTGTACAATTAATTACAACTAATTAATTTGTTGCAAAATAAACACTATAGCCTCGCATTTTCAACCATGTGTGGTTAAGAAGCTTGCTTTGCAAATACTTGGTTTTGGGTTCAGTCCTACTGCACAGTACCTTGGTCAAGTACCTTCTATTATAGCCCCAGGCCGACCAATTCTGTGTGAGTGTATCTGGTTGATGGAAACTGTGGAAGCCTGTCATGTATGTGTATATAAATGTTGTTCCCCACCACCTCTTGACAACTGGTATTCATTTGGTTACATCTCCATAACCTTGCAGTTCGGCAAAAGAAACTGATAGAGTAAGTACTGATCTTGAAAATATGTCCTGAGATCAATTTGTTTGACTAAAAAAAAAGGGTGGGGCTTAGTGTGGCACATGCTGTGCTCCAGCATGAGTGTAGTTCTCTAATTGAAACAAAAGATATGTGAAATAGACACATGGAAAGAATCATTTAGTTACTTAGTATTAACTTAGCTTATAAAACTAGTGCTCACTGTGTTAGGGACATCTTCAAGATATTCTGACTGTTCTCAGTAAAGACAATTGACAGACTGATAACATTGTTCTAAATGTCAACGGCAGTTTTTTTTTTTTTTTTTTCAGTTCTTCAATAAAATGTTTGATGGGACACCTGGGGTAATCTTCTGGAACACCTGGGTGTTTCATTGACTGCTGACTTCTTCAGCCACTGTCCACAGGTTTCCATGCAAACTTTTGATAACTGTTGGCCATGGGGGTTAATAAAAGATAAAGTTCAACGCTAATCATTAAACTTGGTTCTTAGTTTACTCAGTCATTTGGAAAGGCATCTAGCTGCCGAAGCCATGAAGCCATGCCGTGTCAGATTGGAACCTGGTGCAGCTCTTCAGCTTACCAGTTTGTCAAACTGTCTAACCCATGCCAGCATGGAAAGCAGATGCTAAATGATGATATATATAGATATTTCTGTATCTGTGCGCATGAATTATATATCGCATAAAAAAAAAGTATAATGATATGAATGAGAATTTTTTCGCTCTTATGTAATCCAGGTTTAAACAAGAAAATTTTAAAATGTAGTTGACATTATCAATAACCTGACAATATTGAACAGCACTCAATTTAGGAACATTTAATATACACACACACACAGAAAAAGCAACAAAATGTGATGTGTGCATTAAAGAGAAAGGATATATATTAAATTGCTTTTCTACTTGGCTGAGTACCCAAAATTTCTCAGAACAGAATTACTGCTATGTGGTTTATTTTAATGACAAAGTCTGGTTTTTTCTTTTTCTTTTTTTTTTTTTCAAATTTGTATTTTTGTTATATAATCATAGTTCTTCAGTTTCCATTCAAATATTGATAACTTTAAGTGTTTTCTGTTATAGCCCACCCATCCTCCACTCGCTGCCAACCAAAACCTGTGTGGATTTGGTAATGGAAACTAAAAGTAGCTTGTCACACGTGTGCACATATGCACACATGCATCTTTGAGATCACATGGCGGTTGTAAAATGAGCATGTTCTTAGCTTCCAGTCTCCCTTCGAAATATATTTGGCCACAGAAAATATTACCTTGCTTAGAAACAGGTGAGGATTGGTGACAGATAGAGCATCCTTCTGTCTGATCCATGCAAACATGGAAAAGAGGACATTACACTATGAACCGTTTATATAAGTTTTCTGTTGGGTTTAAATCTGAAGATATTGTGCTGGCCACTGTAATACTCATTCTATTGCTTTCCATGAATTCCTTGATTATTCCTGTTGAGTGCACTGTCACCATTGCCGTTATATTACGCTTGTTCCAGTATTTCTGCTGCCTGTTCCATCTGTGTGTTAAGCTTGCGTCAAAGGAGGCTGTAAGTTGAATATAGAAATATAGTGGAATGGGGAGAAAGGGAGACAATGAAATGGAAATAGTTGAAACAGTGAAAACATAGAAAGGGAAAGCACAAGAGATGGTGGGGGGGGGGTCTATATTCTTAGAAATAGTGAGGGGGGTGGGAAGAAAGTCTATATCAGGCCTGGCCAACTTGAATTACATTGCAGGCCACTTTAATCTAAGTCTTTTTGAGGGCCACTTGTATACAGACAGAATTGAAATCATTTTGCTTTCTCATGCTATTATTACAATAACGAATGAATGAATAAATGATTGCTGATTCAGCATGAAATATTATCATTGCAAAAACAGTATCTTTCTTTTTTTACTTTTCATTAAAATCTTTAATTTTTGATAAGATTTTTAAAATGTTTAAATAAACCCATTTCAAGAATATATCAAGCAGGCCGCAAGATAAATCTGCAGGTCTCAGGTTGGCTTGCCCTGGTCTATATTCTGCATTTGTGCATTAAAATTGTAGGTGCAACCAAAATGTTTAACACAATGAAACAAAATCATGAAGATGTATAACTTTATACTTTAAAAGATATATCAACACTTGAATTTAGTGAAATAACCTTACTTAGCAAGTAGCTGTGGAACTCACTTGTATTTTTTGTTCCAAACCAAAACCTGCAGCATGTTGAAACACTGCTACTATCCATTTATATTTTTAATTGAGTTTAAATGCTTATCAGTGTTGTGAAAGTAACCGTACACATACTTTGGCTTGTGAGAAAGTAGATATGATAGTTACTTAGACACAGACAGGTAAGTAGGCAGGTAGATGAGCATATCAGTATATTAAAAGTTATGCAAATAGAGGTATATTAATAAATATACAAATTGATAGATTGCACAAGTGGAATGAAAATCTCAATTGGTAAATTACTTGAATTTAACCTTCTTGGTGGTTGGACAGCAAAAAATGTAATTTACACATTATTTTTAAAATTCCTTCACTTAATGCATAGGCAATTATATGTAGCATTTTCTAGGGCCAAGAAATTATTTGATGTGGTAGTAAGAGTAGTTGAGACCAAGAGACAAGACAAATAAAGTAAAAAACCTTCTGTATTATAGTGTTGAGAGTAATAAATCTAGAATTTTAATAATTTCATATGGATGTCATTCATATTACATTCAGTTCATATAGTTTGTAAAATATTTTTTGCAATCACATACCATGCTCATTTCATATGCATTTAAATTGGTTTGTTTTGTATTTCTGTTTCTATATGTATGTCACAGTTTGTATTGTTGCATTTGTAATGCAAAATGTGGGTATCTAATTCAGTAAGCTCTTTTTTTTTTTATGTGCATATCATAATCATATAAAACATAGTTTGTATTTACTTTGTAAATATTAAACAGTTAAGCAATAATGCTTTATTTTTAATTCATCTTTTATTTCCTTAAACTATAAAGCACATCATATCTGTCAAACGTATTACAAGGAGATAAATAAGCAATACATTCGAAATTCATTTCATTTATATTTAAAAGCACTGTTTGATTAAATGGCAGGATATCAAACAAATTTTTTGAAACTCTGCCTTTAATATACCAACATGGTTTTCAAAAGTGCTGGCTTATACTGTGGAATTTCCACAGGTTCTGCTAGTATTGATAAATTCACATCTGGCCCAAATTGTTTTTTGATATATGGAAGCAGGACTCTCTGCAAGATCTCTTAATGTTGGAGATGCACTTGATCATCAGAGACAAATTCAGTTTCACTTCCTTCAACCATTGATGCCTCAATTTTTTTTTAAAAACCTGTGCATTTTTAAGCGCATTGCATCACACAGACCGAAACTGCTCTTCAGTTTTTGATGCTTGCAACATTAACCTACTTATGGTGTTTCTGTTAAATCTCATTCACATTGTTAGCAGGTCCCTTTCTTGTTCTTTATTGATGAACTATAGTTTCAGGGTTACAATAGTTTGAGAACAGTCCGGATAGGGACCAGTTTCACTGAAGGTGTCCATAGCATGGTGAGCCATTGTTTGCTGAGCATAATTTCAGCCCTGTACAGTTGGACAATTCTCAATTGTCTCTAAGCTTTCACATTTTCCAATCACAACAGATCTTAGTGGGATTATCAAATAAATGATTTGCCTTACTATATCAAATATTAAAAACTTTTCTAAAGCATTTTTAGATTAAGTGAATTCATAGCTTTATTAATTCTCTCAGTAATTACTTTATGCTAGTTACAATTTTCAGTTTTAAAATTTACATCATTTAGGAGTCTAAAAATTAAAAAAATTTTCAGTTTGAATCAAATGATAATGGTTATTCATTGCATTACTCACCTTTAAATTAGCACTGCTCCTACTACACATTTAGTACACCACAATATTTTAAGAATTTGAAATGGAAGGTATACTCCCAACCAAAGTTTCCCAACTACATGTAAAATCAACTGGCTAACATTTTCACTTATTGGTTATACTCTCCAACCATGTGAGTTTGTAGTGAAACCTCTCTCTCGGGCATTCAATCACAAATAACGAAGTTGCTAACATCTAGCCTTCGGCTACCTTGTTCCTTTCTGTCCTACATCCTGATTGGTTCTTATTTTGCGCGGCAATTGTCCCCATGTTCTGCTTGCTTAGGGGGCATTACATCCAATCGTGGCTTAGGATAAAGTCACGTGAGGAGTTTTACTGGGTTTCCGGTGAGCCCGATCCAACGACGGCAAACGTCTTCGATTTCAGATCTTTCACATGTCTGGTCTCTGACCAAACGGGTCTTCGATTTCAGATCTCTCACAGGTCTGGTCGTTGACCACACATATACAGAACACAGCTACAGCCAGTTCCAGCGCCGACGTCTTCACCACCAATGTACCGTCTACCACAATGTTGTGCGCCAGCAACCCCACCATCAAGGACACACCAACATCAACAAGCTCGGTTTTATCTTCACTGTATGAGTGGGATTTCCACTCACGAACAAGTCAGAACTAACCAGCGAGAATATTCCGTACCAGGTGACAGCTCTGCTCCTTGGCCACTTCTTCTGCATATGAACATTCTAAATCTTGTGTAACTCTTGTACGAACTGCTTTTCTCTATTTGAGACTTTTTTTATTGTCTGTGTTCTGTGTTCCTCACACACACACACACACACACACACACACACACTTGTGCACTCACATATTGTACACACACTATTGTTTATATGACGGCCCGTCACTTCACATTGTTGTATACCTTCTCTCGTACACAAAGGCCTGATTTATCTACTGTCTTAATTTTATATGTCGCATGCACGCACACACAGACAAACAGTTTCACTTTGTTAAATTTTTTCTTTATATATCTAACGGTTGAGTTTGTCCTAAGTTCTTTTACTGGCACAATGGCTCGTATCTCTCTTAAACGAGCCTTCCATTATATATATCTTGTTTTGTGTTTGACCGTGCGACATGGTAAAAAGGAGCCTTTTCTCGTCTACGTCGCCATCTCCTTTGGTTCGCACGGTGGAAGTATTACAGGTTTAGGTTCAGTCCTGCTGAGTGGTACTTTGGGCTAATGTCTTCTACTATAAACCTGGAACTGACCAAAGTCTTAGTGGATTTGGTAGGAATCTGAAAGAAGCTTGTCGTTTGTGCATGTACACCTGTCTCTTGTAGACAAGGGCCACTGTCATACAGTTTATATTTGTTTCCAGTTTTTCATTTTGTAGAAAAATCTGTTTCCAATGAATTCTTGGAAAAGTGGACAATAAATATATATGCATCTATAATTGTGTGCAGAGAGGGAGAGAGAGAAAAACGTTTGTGTATGTGAGGTGTCTTAGGGTTGTACAAATTGTAATGGTGCTGCACCAATGACCTAATAATGCAACAAGTCCAGCTGAGCAAAAACATTGTCCTGTCAAAAGGAAGGGTTAGGTTGGTGTCTAGCACACTGTTATGCTACTAAGAGTAACACACACTTCTTACTTTTCAGTAAACCATTTTTCTAGTAGAAGGCTGTTCCAATGTAAAATCTGGTAGCGTCTTTGAGGTAACTATCTTGCATCACCTTTGGCTTTAGGTTAATTGGCTTGGATAATGAGTTCTGTGTTGTGCAAGTTGTTCCTGGCTGAAATTTCATGCAGATATTGTGGCAATTTCCTATTTTCTAATCAGTGAATGTGTACGTGCGTGCGTGCATATATACATTACATACATGTAATGTATATATTCACATAGGTGTATATTATACACCCATGTATTAGTTGGTCTAGGAGGAGACACTTGGTCAAAGTACAACGCAGAAGGGACATCCGGTCATAATGCAGTGTCCACCCCCACCCCCCTGTGCCCAATAAAAGCCCTATCACACCCATGCCTATATATATATATATATATATATATATAATGTGTGTAGGTGTAGACATGACTGTGTGGTAAGAAGCTTCCTAACCACATGGTTCCAGATTCAGTCCTGCTGTAACACCTTGGGCAAGTATCTTTTACAATGGCCTCAGGTCAACCAAAGCCTTGTGAGTGGATTTGGCAGACGGAAACTGAAAGAAGACTCGTGTACATATGTGTGTCTTGGCAACCTGTGTTGGTGTAATTACGTTTCCGAAACTTACCGGATCGGCAAAAGAGAGCAATAGAATAAGTACTGGGCCGAAAAGATAAGTCCTGGGGGTCCGTTTGTTCAACTAAAACTCAAGGCGGTGCTCCAGCATGGTCACAGCCAGATGACTGGAACTAGTAAAAGAATGTTTTCGTCTGTATCCCACCACCGCTTGACAACCGGTGTTGGTGTGTTTATGCTCCTCTCCCTTCCTCCGCCTCGTAACTTCGCAACTGTTCAGCAAAGGTTTAAACAACAACAAAAACGGTACTGAGATTAAAAATGCAACTCTGCATGGCTGAAACAACACACACACACACACACACACACACACACACACACACGTATATATATAAAAATGTTAATGACTACAACAGTTTAGCTGTGTTAGAGGTGTGGGGTGGGGTGAATGATACTATTGCTTTTTTCTTTCTTTTACTACTTTCATCTAAATTCACTTCCAACTGTCTCTGTTCAAAGGATTTATAGTTTGTTTGTTTTTTTTCATTTGTAGACAAATCTCAGTTGGTATTTTACTTTATTTATTTGCTTTTGATCTGTGAACTTTGTCGAGCAGCGATACAGTATTGACTATACATAGTATTATAGTACAAGGAACATCGCTCATACTCTTTCTTTCTCCGTCTCTACTTCTCTCCTATTCAGAGTTAAGTTGTTCAGGGGGGATTTTTTTTTTATAGTCTTCCTGTCTTTTATGGAGACTGTTGAAAGTGAGTGATAAACTTTTGAGCCCTTTGTATGCGGTGTGGGAGTTTTTTGTTTTTTCTGTTTAGGTTAAAAAGAAAAAGATGACAGGTAGACAACGGAAGATTCTAGAGCTATAAAAAAAAAAGAAAAAACTCGCGTTGACTTTTAAGGTGAATGAGTGCTGCAAAAATCTATGCTTTACATTATATGCATCTTGGGGCGGGGGGGGGGATGTTAAATTTCCTCCAAGATCCTTGTACCATGTATAACTTGCAGTGTTATACATCATCATTGCAGGAGTAGGTAACTATTATCGTCGTCAACTTTCACATTTTTCCAATCTTGCATGAGTCGAACGAAATGCGTTACGGCCTTCCCCCCCCCCCGCGCTTCTACACCCAGACTGCCTTCCTGTTGCCAACCCTCACTTGATTCGAAGTAAGGTAGTATTTCTCAGGGGCCAGGCATGTTTTCAGGGAAGATTGGAAACGAGGAACACCGCTTGGGTGACGGTGACTCTCATTTAGGAGTCGAGCAAACCCCTGAACCTGCATGTAGTCAGCTTCTTTCAGTTTGCTTCCCAACCCTTGTGGTTTCAGGTTCAGTCCCACTGTATGGCACATTTAGCAAGTATTTTCTTTTATAGCTCTAAGCTGACCAAAATTTTGAGTGGCCTCAGTAGGTAGAAACTGCATGAAATCCATTTGTGCGTATGGTCTTGACTCGTGCTTCTTATAAATGGATGTCAGTCATTTCTGATATGCAAAAACTTGTTTGGCCATGAGGAAATATTACCTTACTTAGACACAGGTAATAGTTAGCAACAGGAAGGACGTTTGGCCATAGAAAATCTGCCGTAATAAACTGCATCCTACCCATGCAAACATGGAAAAGCAGACATTAAAACAATGGTAGTGGTGATGATGATAAACATATGTATGCAACTTGGTTTCTGACCACAAAATCCCAATCAAGTTACTAACTAGTCATCTGAGTGCCATAATGGCAGGCACTTAACCCAACCCAATGTGCCATGCAGAAGCATCAAACCTAGAACTATGCGACTGTGAAGTAAGCTTTGTAAAAATCCCCCCTCAGCCATCATGTAATTATCAACATTCCAGTAGCAAAAATACTTCTACTCCACCTGCACAGTTAAATGAAATTGTTGGTTAGACATTGTGGGCAATGAAGATCTCACCAAGACTTTTTGCCTAGGCAAAGCATATACACAAGTTTCTTTCTTAAATATTCATGCTTGTTTTCAGACTTGTGTTAGTCCTTGTTCCATTACGTTCTGAGCACTATAAAGCTTTCTTTTCATAAGTTCTAAGTTACTTTGGTAGTTGGAAAAAAAAAAATTAAGAATGTGCATATCTTATATGAAACATGGATACCAGGGAAATATGTCCCGTGTATCAAACACAGGACAGGCAAAGGGTTTGTAAAATGTCTGTAGATGGTTGAATCCACATCAATGTGTTTATATCGAATGTGGCAGGTTTTTAACAAGCAAAGTAGCTAGTTAGGAAACCTATACTAAGAAGTAATGCTTATTGCCACATCAATATGGCTGTTCTGTAGGAATCGGTGTCACTACCATTTTTAACCCCATCCTATGGAACCACCATATTGATGTGGTGATAAACATTACTTCTCAATATAGTTACTACTTTCATCTCTTAGAGAGATTTTTCTAACTAGCTACTTTGCTTGTTGCATGATCAGTGACGAATTGTTGCTTGGTTTTCTATATATCAAGCAAGCTGGAGCGAATTGTTGTTACCTCTAGCAGACGGGTGTTCACCACTGACAATGGACACAAATAGCCCAAAACTATATGGTCTGGTGATCCCGTCCGGTGCAGATTGCATTGATTGCCAGCTGGAGGAGGCACCTCTTGGAGTTAAAAACAGTAGTGACACTCACTCCAATGGAACAGCCAATATTGATGTAGCAATAATAAGCATTACTTCTTGTTGCATATTTTGTTTCTCTTTAATCAATAATTTAGACAATGTTTCTATTTTCTTCTTCATAAGCAATTTCTTAATGATAAAAGAGAGAAAAACATTGCATTTATACTTTTTTTGTATTTATCTTGCCTCGGCAATGAAAATATATTAAAACAGTCCAAAAGTTAAATTTGAGTAATAAGTTATCTTAAGGATAATTTGCTTAGAATATGCTATTAATGTCACCATATTACTGCAGGGTTTATACTTATTTTAAATACAAAAATACAAAGCTATGTACTAATGGAGTTGGATTCTGTTTCATTACATTATATTTTGTCTCTTATGGGCATTGTTAAATTGAAAGAAATACTTTGTTCTACACAATTAATTAGAACACCACCATATAATTGTAAAGTTACATTGCTTTGGATTAATTTAACCAACACAGCATGCTAGGCAGTTGGGTTAAGCTGGTTATTATTGTGTGGCGAGTAATATAATTTAGTTTTTTAAACTATATTACCAAATAAGCCAATAAAATCTTTACTTTGTGTTTGTTCTATTTCTGTAGTGGGGGGTGTTTTGTTTGATTAGATATATTTAAAATAGAAGTGGATGTAATAGATAAAAACTGTTCATTCATCTATTTTATTCTTTTTCTTTTTTCTTTAAAGCAAAGATAAAAGATTTGATAATTAGAAAAAAAAAAAAAAACCCACAAGGTGGTTGCCAAGCAAAAGTTTAAGTACTTTATGAAGTCTGTAATTTTGGAACCCACCTTGCTGGTTTTAATTATAAAGTGATCTGGTTGTGTTCTGTTAAGTATTAAACACTTAAATTCTCATGCCAAGATGGAAGTTAAAATAAAATCTCTAGGGAGAGCTGAACAATTGAAGGTCTTCGTGCAAGTTTTGACCCTTCTTACACTCTAAGGCAGGGGTTCTCAACCATTTGTCTATGGACCCCTTTGATTACTGTTGTATTCTGGTGGACCCCCATAGCCATTCAGTGTTTAAAAACTAGTTTTATAGAAACGTATCTAAAGCAAAACTTATTCAGGGGCCTTTCAAATACTATTGTGAATCCCCAATTTACTATTGTTGCATGGGGGTCCCAGTTGAGAACCCCTGCTCTAAGGGGACCATGACTCCTGGGTATCCCTCTGCTACTTTCCTGTGCTTGTCTGCATTGCAGCCCTCCTGGAGCCACAATACCTTGAATATTGTAACCAGATCAGTCTAAGATGGTAGTTGGCCTGTAGGGTGAATTGTGGCCTCTGGAAATCTACTTCCATTCCACTTTGACCAGATCCAGTTGGGAATCTTCTCAGCTGATTTACTTTCTCCCAGAAAATGAGTAATTTCATGAGGTCACTTGCAGAATTGTAAATACCTCTGATTTCTGCTGTCCAGTGTACCTGATCTTTCACTGTCCAGACCTTTCTGAGAAGCCTCTTCTCATACACTCTCAAGTTTAAGACACACAAAATGTGACTACATAAGTTTTAGCCATTTCCATTTCATGCTGTATGACAGACGTGCTGCTTTCTACATTTTCTCCCTTCTATTGAAATTTAAATGATTTCTACATACTGAAGTTTGACACTTCACTCTCTATCTATGTCTGAGATACTAAAAGAAGCATTGTTTTTATGGGAAATGAGAGAGGAATGGAAGATAGTTTTATAGTTTGCAGATTGCATGCATTGAGTTTTAGATGGCAGCAAAGTTAAACACTTTATAGAAGTCATTTTTCAGAAATTGACAGCTTAGGTTAGAATTTTAATTTTTTGTTTTCTTTCTTGACAGCACTCGTTAATTCAGAAGGTAAATGGTAGAACACACACACATTTATATATATAGCAAAGTAGTAGAAAAGAGAAAAAAAAAATGGGTTGCTATTAGTTAGTTCATTTGTAAATAGGCAGAGATTCTGGTTGTATCTGTTTCAGTGTCTTTTTTAGCTTCAAAATGAGTAATAGGGTGAGTAACATTTGAAACCTATAGCAAATATTCATTTATATTGAGGAGCTGTCATTCTCAAAATGCTCAGAATTTGTGATGTGACGCTGTTATCTAAGTCTTGTGAACAACATACAATCTATGCTTTTGGCTCTGTACTTTAAGACAAATTCACTGCCTGGTAACCAGATAGCATTGTCTAAATATTCTGGTAAGGTGTATTGAAGTTTTCTTGTTGATATCACCGCTAATGATAAACGGGTCTTTATTAGATGAAAGTATTGTCTTTATGAGTAGCAAATATAATTGTGTATTTCAACTGAGATGCTGTGGCACCTTAGCTTAACTGCCAATTTGTCAAGTTTATAGTACAACAATAAATTTCTTAGATCATCCATTAGCCATCCTGCTTTTATTAATGTTTAACTGTCAATTCAATTAAGTCTTCAATTCTAATCTACCGAGATTGTTGTTTCAATGTACAGTGTTAGATTTAACTCTATATGTCTCTGGTCACTTATTCATTTGGGAATGCACACTGTTTTCTTTGATTCTTGTCTACTTAATCTCATTCAAAGTTGAGTTGAAACCCTTTGTCTTTCAAGGTTTAGAAAGCATTTTCATATCTAATTTGTTTGGAATATTGATAGTGAGAATGTCATAGGCTTTGCTGTTTGAATTGCTTTTCATACAACACAGCTCAGGTAGTAGCTCTCTAACTGTAGCTTGAACACTCTTCTTCCTCTGGAGACTGCAAACTGTAGATAAGGGAGCTTTGTCAGAGTACTTGACAAACTGTGATTTCCTTAGTTTTGGCATGCTAGAAAATATATAAATTCCTCTGCTCAGCTGTCATTCGACCTCTTAAAAATAACTGCTAAGTTATCCTCTCAATCCTCTATTTTAACAAAGGAAAGGTACACAAAATACAACCCTGGATATGCCACATAGCGGTGGTGGTGATCATGGCTGGAACAACTTTAATCATAGACTGTTCAACTAGTGTTGACCTCACACTAAACACATTCTATGATTTGAACTTTTGTTCACAAGCTGGTGATTTAATTACCTTATCCATTTAGCCACTTTTCTCTTACGGTTTCATATAGCATGGTTCTGCAATCACACATGATCTTTTTATCTTTTACTTTTTACTTGTTTCAGTCATTGGACTGCAACCGCACTGGGGCACCACCTTGAAGGGTTTAGTCAAAGAAATTAACCCCATTACTTGATTTTTAAGTCTGGGAGTTATTCTGTCAGTCTTTGCTGACCTGTTAAGTTACAAGGACATAAACAAACTAACACTGGAACACAAGTTGTCAAGCAGTAGTGGGACACAAACAGGCTTCTTTTAGTTACTGTCTACCAAATCCATTCATTAAGCTCTGCTTAGCCTAAGGCTATAGCAGAAGATGCTTATCCAAGGTATCATGCAGTGGGACTGAACCTGGAACCATGTGGTTGGGAGTGCACCACAAAAATGTAGTTTCATTTGAAATGCTTTTGCAGAGGGTCTTTGCATCCCACCAACAACATTTCATGATGCAACCCTCTTAACCTATATATTCCCATAAAAAAAAAAGTCCTAAAATTTCACTGTATTTAGATTAAACGTTTATGGTAAGCTTTCACAATCTGGAGGAGAAGGACAGTATGCAGCTGTTCGCTATGGGTGTCGACTGCCTACTGGACATTTCTTATGCTCAGTCAGATGCTTCCCAGCGAGTTCATATCCAAACAAGTAGGAGCAGGTTTTGCATTGTGAAAATGCAACCAAGGGTATATATGGGTTAATCCAGAGCTATCTGATGGCTTTCTCTGAGGCTTCACGTGCAGGACTGAAGGGTTTCCTTCTTTCAAATGCAATTGGATGAGAACTTTGCAGAGTGAGTGTCCTGCAAAACTTCTCTGTAAACCATCTCTGTAATCTGGAGATTTTCCCCCTACACGAGCTGCTTAATTGTTCAGCTGATTTTTACCAAAGCAAATGGACCTTTCATCAGACTTGAATGAATATCCCAATTGTCTGATGGACTGGGCTACCTGTTCATTAAATTTAATTTTAAGTGGCTGAGTATTCTACGTACTAGTACTCTTGACCCTTTAGCATTCAGATTACTTTGTCAGAATGATGTTGCAGGGTAAGTGTAAGAGGCTGGATATGGCTAGTTTAAATGCTAAAGGGATAAACTTAATCCATCCAGCAGAACTGGTGGAATAACACAATGTCTAAGACCAGTTTTTTGAAACCTGTACAGTCTGACAGGATTTTTGCACAGTTTCCATTTTCCTAATTTTTACTCTTGTTTAGATCAACTCAAAAGCTGTGGTTTGGTGCCATACAGTCGCTGAATTATGGATCTGTAGATTTATGCTGTTAACACCACTCCTTAGCTCTCCATAGATTACATATTATTAATAGAATGGTATAAATAAATCAACAGTAACATATGATGGTATTAAAAGTTGTTCTTGTGTCAAACATTAAAAGTCAGCCAAGCCCAACATTGTAGTTTAACCATAGGTCAATCCTGATGAAGCAGATCTATGATCAAGTGTTTTAGAATTGTGACCATCCTGCCTATTTTAAAGGCAATAAATCTACGTTTTACCTAATGCCCCTTTCCTCTTATCTTATAGACAGTACAGTGTGATTTCAGAGCAATTTGGTTGCTTTTTCTAGCTGGTTAAAACAACCACATAGAGGTTTCCTCATTGGATTTTAATGTTGTATATCATAGGCACGCGTGTGTGCACACACACCATCTTTTTTTTTTGTCTTTGTTTTTTTGAATCCTCTGTGTGTGTGTGTGTGTGTGTGTGTGTGTGTGATAATTGTCTACCATTTAACTTGTAATGACAGTAATTTTCGCATGGCTCGTGCCCTATTCTGACAAGTTGTTTGCCAACAACCGCCAGTTAACTTCTCTCCATTTCATGCCCCTGTAAAGGTTATTCTCTTCTGTTTGAATGTCACCGTTCTCTCTTAACTGATCAAATTAGTTCTCTATTAGCTCTCAATTTATACTATTTTATATATGTTTGTCTCTTATATATATATATATATATATATATATATATATAATGTGAGTCTGTGTGTATAAAATAAACACGCACATTCATAATGGCACTTGTTAAGGCATTTATCAGTGTATTTAGATTTGATTGCTGCTGTTCATTTTTTTTATCTATTTCCTATAGGATTGTTTTGTTTTTGTTTCTTTTTTTTTTTTGATATCTTTTGTTTTATTTTATTTTCCATGTCTTTCTATTTTTCTGTTTGCTTATTATTTCTTTTTTTTATCTTCTGCAGAGATAGCACGGATACGCTCCTCATTGTTCCATCACAAAGGAAACAGCAGGGAATCTTTACCCTTACCTGCATCAGATGGTCAAGCAGTCACATTATCACAGAAACTTTATGTACCTGTCAAAGAACACCCTGATGTAAGTATTATACCCCTTATTTCTGCTTGGTTATATCTTTGTTATAGATATCATTTAATGTCCACTTTTCCATGCTTTCATGGGCCAGACAATAGAATTTGTTGAGGCAGATTTTCTACAGCTTGACACTTTTCCTGTCACCAATTCTAACCTGTTTTCCAAGTAAGGTAGTACTTTCCCATAGTTTTTCTTGGAAGACTGGGGGAAAAAAACAAACCCTTACTTGTATGATGCTCATTTACAACCATCACATACAGTCAAGACGGATACCCACTCACACATACACAAGCTTCTTTCCATTTCCATCTGCCATATCCACTTATAAGGCTCTGATTAGCTCAGCGCTTTAGTAGAAGACCAACCTAAGGTACTACACTATGGAACTGAACCGGAGATCACATAGTTGAGAAGCAAGCTTCTTAACCACACAGCCATGCCTCTGCCTTTTTTCCCCCCCACCCCACAGATACCAACCTTGTTTCCAAGTATAGCAGCTTTATTCCAATGGTCATTTGCTTGTCAAACAACTATGGTGTGGGGCATAAATATCACTGCAGCTTAGGCAGTCTCAAAGGATAAGCACACGGACAGCCAACACACACATTTGCACAACTGGCTTCCATACAGTTTCAGCTAAATTTTACTCATTGGGTATTGGTGAACCCAAAGCCATAGAGCTAAAGGATATACATATCCATTGGATTAAAACAGCAAAACTGGTAGAACGGTAAATCGAGAAGAGGGGAAATGTTTTATATTCAAAACAAATCCTAAATTTGATAGCCTTTTCAATTGTGCCTGCTCATATTTGAGATCATTCTCCGACCTTCTGCAAGTATAATTAAATCCTACACTTAATGTTAGATGGCCTTCCATATAGTTTTCATTGACTAAATTTCATTCACAAAACATTAGTCTGCCCTTTACTACAGTAGAAACTGTATGAGATGGAAACCCCCCACACACACACACACATAAGAAAAAGCATGATAAACACTAGATATAAATATTTTTGCATTTTACCATTTAGTTATTTGCATCTTGTGTTTATCATGCTTTTCCCAACATTTGCTCTGTATATTGTAATTGGTAATCCTGCTAAGTAGCAGCTGCAGCACATTGCTGCAAGCAGTGGTTGATAATGCTGTGTGGAGCTCTAAACTCCATAGTGGCAGTCATACATGTCTGCATGAGTTAGATGGAACTCGCTGAGGCAGATTTTTTTTTTTATAGCTGGAGATCCTTTCTTTTGCCAGTCCTGACCTGTTTTCATGAAAGGTTGGGAATGAACAATACCAGTTGTAGAGCAAGACGAGGAGGAAAACGCACACATACATACAATGGGATTTTTTTCAGCTTCAGTTTACCAAATCCAGTCAAGTCTTTAGTTGGTCTAGAACTATAATAGCCAAGGTGCCATGCAGTGGGACTGAACCCAAACCACATTGAGAAACAAACTTGACTTCACAGCCCATGCCTATCATGTGTATGTATGTGATATGTGAAATGCCAGTAGCAGAAATGAACTCATGACCCAGTTGTTTGGTACACCCTGACACGTGTCTGTTTCGACTCACAAAGTGTATGTGTGTGTGTACACACAATATAACCAGTATTCTCAAATTAATGCAAACCACTTTTACAGGGATGTAAACAAGTCAACACTGGTTGTCAAACAATGGTGGGTGGGGTAACGGTAATATACAAGGGGGTGCTGAAAAGTTCCTGGTTTTTAGGGAAATCACAAAAGGTCTGGTTGGAGGTCCAGCCTTCCAAGTTCTTTTACAGAGCTTAGAAAAATTGAAGGACCGCTGCAATAAGTGTATGAATCTGCGAGGGAACTATATTCAATAAAATCTTAACTGATCCTCCTGTATTTTTTACCCAAAACCAGGAATATTCCAGTACACCCTCATATAGACACACACATATATGCAACAGGCTTCTACAGAGTTTCCATCTACCTAATTCACTCATAAGGCATCAGTTGGCTTAGGGTACTAATTGAAGACACCCCAAGATGCCTGACTACGAGACTGAATCCCCAGAACCATATGGTTGCATAGTGAGCTGATAGACTTTCAATTGACATTTGATTGTCTCAGGCAATGTGATGTGTATAAAGAAGTTTTGTGTTATTAACCCTTTAGCATTTAAACCAGCCATATATATCTGGCCTAAATATTCTACCTGTTATGTTCAAACTGACCAGATCTGGCCTCTCACACCTACCCTGCAATGTCCTAAAAATAAGCAATTTTGTGAAAATCTCAAAGCTGCAAGATGATGCATGATTAATTCAAATTAAAATGAATAAATAATCGTTACATTTGACAGTAATCTGAGTGTTAAAGGGTTAAAAATGTATGAACTTTGAAAAGTTGTTTGTATTCTCGGAGTGTCCTTCTAAAATGTTGTTTTGTATACTGTCAGGTTAATAAGATCATTGGGGATTAATTAGCCCTTTAGCATTTAAACTGGCCATATCCGGTCAAAATATTCCTGTTTTAGGGTTTCAAAATGAGTAGATCTGGCCTCTTAAACTAACCCTACAATATCATTCTAAAAATGAATTTATCTCTTCAAAAATCTCAAAGCTACAAAATAATGCATGGTTCCTTCAAAACAATCTGAATAAATAAGCATTACTTCTGACAATGTGTATGCGAAAGGGTTGAGGAATTAGATCCTTATACACAGAAATGTCCTGATGCCATAACCCTGCCTCCTCCCCCACCTGAACAGAAATCCATTTAGTTTAGTGCATATTTTTTCCTACCTCCACTGTCTTAACCTCCTTTTCTCCACTACATGCACTGCATTATGGGTAATGTCGTATTGCTCTTATCTCGACTCTATCATAGCTTCTTCCCAATCTAAGATAACAAACAAAATTCCCAGAACTTCATAACTTGGCAATGACCTTATATGGTTGTCAATTCACGATTTTTTTTTGATTTTTTAAAATCCTTTTTGGAATGGATAGCAGGCTGCTTAGAAAAGTGGTTCCTATTAGTTAACCCTTTCGTTACTCTATTTCTACTGAAATGCTTTAATTTTTGAAAATATATTTAGTAAAACAATTTTTCTGTCATTATTAAGCTGGTTCAAGAACATAAATTTGACAGGGAATTTTGAAAGAGGTTTAATTTAGGTCACTTCAAAAAAAAAAAAAAGGATTGCGCTGTAGAACAAGAGGCAAAAATGTTGATATCAAAAATGTCAGTATGAATTTAGTGAAAATGCACATTATTCAGTACTGATGGAGATGGCTATCTTTTTAGCTTTGATCCCTTCCTGCTATTGAAAACACAGTGGTGGAGTATTTATTTATTGCCTGCTTCTCTCTCTCTCTCTCTTTCTCTCTCTTTCTCTCTCTTTCTCTCTCTTTCTCTCTCTCTCTCTCTCTCTCTCTCTCTCTCTCTCCTACTGTTCCTCTCTTTCTCTGTCTCTCTCAGAAGTGAGCAATACTGATGTTTGAACTAATAACCATGTAAACAGGTAGTCAAGCATCTTGCTCTTCAAATAAGAAAATATCTGTCCGAATGATTGTCTTTAGAGTACAATGGTCTGCTAGTTTTTGCACTGATGGTCCTGAGATAAGGTTTTCATAGATGCAGGAGTGGCTGTGTGGTAAGTAGCTTGCTTACCAACCACATGGTTCCGGGTTCAGTCCCACTGCGTGGCATCTTGGGCAAGTGTCTTCTACAATAGCCTCAGGCCAACCAAAGCCTTGTGAGTGGATTTGGTAGACAGAAACTGAAAAGAAGACGGTCGTATATATATGTATGTTTGTCTGTATTTGTTCCCTTAGCATTGCTTGACAACCGATGCTGGTGTGTTTATGTCCCCGTCACTTAGCGGTTCGGCAAAAGAAAGCAATAGAATGAGTACTAGGCTGACAAAGAATAAGTGCCGGGGTCGATTTGCTCAACTAAGGGCGGTGCTCCAGCATGGCCACAGTCAAAACTGTTTGGGTACTTTATTAGGGGTTAATTAATTGGTTGTTTTATTTATTGGCCCTTAAAAGAGTAAAAAGCAAAGTTGACCTTGGTGTGGTTTCAATTCAGGGTACATACAGAAATCCAGGACAAGTAGAAGTCATTCTATGTATTCCCTTCAAATGGAAAGTAAATTCTTTATATTTTTGGCATTTCCTACATCTTGCTTTTGTCTAGGATCCTTTGACTAGAATTACTTACCAAGCTTTGTATTTGGTGAATGCAAATTACCAGAGTATTTGAAATGTCATGAAAACGAGGATTAAGTGTCGGTCATGTTTCCCATTAGAGATAAGAATTCTTTAGTCTTGGAGGATGTTATTACCTTCCTCCACTCTCTAAAATTACTTTTGAAATCGCTCCATAAATTCCTTTGGCATCATTTCTAACAATTTAGCCATTTTAAAGCCTGTAAAATGTGTTAAATGCTTCTACAGGCACATTTTTTTATCACAGGGATTTTATTCCAAAACAAAGCAAAAAGTGATAAACCATTTCCTTGCACTCTGTAGCTTCCTCCTCCTCCTCCTCCTCGACACCCTTCATTCAGTTGAGTGAGCTTTTCCCTTTTTCTGTGTGACAAATTACTTGGTAACCTCACTCAAGCTGTTGGCATATGCACGTGCGCACATACACAGTACATGCTGTGAATTGGTTGGTGTTAGGAAAGAGCATTCCAGTTGCAGAAACTATGCCAAGCTAACATTGGAGCTTGGCACAGTCCTGCAGCTTGTCAGCTTCTGTCGAACTGTCCAACTCTTGTCACCATGGAAAATGGGTGTCAAATGGTCTACTAGAATAGATAGAGGATAGGTGGAGTTTTTCTCCAAAATTTTGGTTATCTGAAGTAGTTCCTCTTGTAGCTGGATGGTTCTCATACTGTCAAAGTAAAAACCAGTCAAGCTTCTGCAGTTGGATGAACTTAACTCGTTTGTCACCAAATTGTCTGAAATCTGTACATAGGTCTGGGATATAAAAGCTATCTGTTTTTAGTGTTAATTATTTTAAAATTTAAACTTTCCCTTAGTTTAAGAAATATTGTTTCAAACACCTGGTTTTTTAAATTATTTGTTATTTAGGCAGAATGCTAGCTAGCAATGGGGAGGTGGGAGTTGGTCAATTACATTGACCCCTGCCACTTGTAATTTATTTTGTCGGCCCTGGAGGAACAAAAGGTGAAGCTGACTTTGGCAGGATTTGAACTCACAACCTCCCCACAACCTGCTTTAATCATTCTGCCAGCTTGCCACATTAGACCCGATTAATGAGTGCCGTTACTTTACATCACTAAATCTCAAAATCTGGATTATTTTCCAAAAAGGCTGAATTTGGCAACCTTCCAGTGGGTATCAGACCAAAAAATTAGAGCAAGGGGAGCAATGCCTGTTGTCCCAGAAGCCCAAGACAGACCATCACAGATTGATTTATATACTGACTGCTGATCACCTATCATTTTAATGTAACATCTTAAACCCTTTAGCATTCAGATTACTTTATCGAATGTAATGCTTCTCTACCATTGTTTTGAATAAACCTTTTAGTGTTCAGATGACTGTCAAATGTAATGCTTATTTATTCACATTGTTTTGGATTTATTGTGCGTTATCCCTTAGCTTCAAGAGTTTGATGTGATTGTTTACTTTTAAAATGACATTGTAGTATAGGTGTGAGAGGCCAGATCTGGCCAGTTTGAACAAAGGCAAGTAAAATATTTTGGGCCGGATATGGCCCAAAATATGGGCTGATCATGCATTATCTTGCAGCTTCAAGATTTCAAAAATGTGATTGTTTAGAATTAGAATAACATTGTAGGGTAGGCATGAGAGGCCAGTTCTGGCTGGTCTGAACACAAAAGATAGGATATTGATATGGCCAGGGTTTTTTTGGCAGGGGCTTATTATATGGTTCCTTTATTTGATTCCAAATATGCCTCTTTATGAGGGTTTCTTTGTGACATTTTTATAGTTTTATTTTTATTTTTTCTTGTTCTACTCCACTTGAATAGTTGTTTACTTGATTTGTGCCTTGCACCAAGTCATATATCTAGCCTGGGGTTATGCAACTTGTTTATCCAGTTGTTAACCCTTAAGCATTTAAAGCGGCCATATCCATCCAAAATAATGTTATCTTCAGACTAGTTGGATCTGGCCTCTCACATTTGCCCTACAATATTCTATAAATAATCACATCACTGAAATCTCAAAGCTACAAAGTAATGCACGACTAATTCATATCAATGTGAATAAATAGACATTTCATTTGACAGAGAAATCTGAATGTTTAAGGGTTTAAACCTCAAAAAGTTGCCATTCAACCTCATTGTTTGTTGCTGTTTTTAATTGTGCTTTTTAATGTTTCAGTTTAATTTTGTTGGACGAATATTGGGCCCACGAGGGATGACTGCTAAAGAACTTGAACAATACACAGGCTGTAAAATCATGGTACGAGGGAAAGGATCAATGCGGGACAAAGTAAAGGTAAGTTCTTTGGGGGTCTTTTTTTTTTATTTTTCCTTACAATTTGGTTCCATTATGATTCCAAATATGGCTTTTAAGAGGAGGTTTCTTGTGACATTTTTATAGTTTTTTTTTTAATTTTCTCCACTTGAATAGTTGCTTAATTGATTTGTGCCTTGCACCTAATAGCTGGCCTGGGGTTACGCAACTTGTTTATCCAATTGAAAGTGGCTAGTAAACAAATTCTTGCTTTATTTAGCTTATTGATTTTTGAATATGAATTTCCCCACCTCTTGTCCTTTGAGGAATGTCTTTAGATTCAATAGCCATTAAATTTTGGCAATTGAACACTCATATTTTTGTCAGAATTTGGTGCTGCCTGAAATATTTAGACAATTTCAGCTTCTGTGTGTGCGTGCACTTGTATATGTGCAAATGTGACTGCGTGGTTATCTGAACTTGTTTTGTAGTATAGTCAGAACCAATCAATTCCTTGTGGCAGAATTTAGTAAGATATAAAACTGCAGGAAGCCTAGAGTGTGTGTGTATTGCTATTCTGCACTTGTCAACAGAAGTCATGCAGTGATATTGTTAATGTGCTTTGTCACCCTGCATTTTTGAAGTCCTCTGGAATATTAAAAACAGGTAAGGAGTTGTAGACAAGTATGTGAGACAGCAAAATCCCTCTTCAAATAACACCCCATCCAAACAAGTCTATAGTGGCATGTGGAACAGACATGAAATATGTATGTATATAAGAGAGGAGTGGCTTTGTTGTTTAGGAGTTTGCTTCCCAACCGTATAATTTTGAGTTCAGTCCCATTGTCCGATACCCTGGGTAAATGTGTTTTACTATGTGTTGGACTCTGGTCAACCAAAGCCTTATGAATGGATTCGACAGATGGAAACTGGGAGAAACTAATTTTGTGTTGGTGTGTATATGTTCGTGCCTCCATATCTTGATATCATGCAATTGTTGAAAAATGAATCGTTCCTTTCCAATATTCTGCAGAATCACATCATGGGACGGGGGGAAAATATTACCTTGCTTGGAAACAGGTGAGAGTTGGCAACAGGGAGAGCATCTGGTTGCAGAAAATCTTCCTAAATAAACTTGATCAGACCCATACAAGTATAGGAAAGTGACTTTTAATATGATAATGATTTTATATATCACACACACACACACACACACCCTTGAGATATTAGTTAAGATGAAGGCTTCATAGAAACATTACTGGAACACATTTAAAATCAGTGTATTTTGGTGAAAATGCTCTTGACTTTTATGGGCGGGATTGTTTGCTCTCAACAATGTAAATCATCAAATTTGCAAATATTTCTACAGCTGGTTGCCCATCATTGAACTGTTAAACAAGATGGCACCTTCTGCAAATTGAAATTTAGTTTTTTTTCTTTTTTTTTTTTGTTATTTACTTTAAGGTTCCTGTCATCATCATTTATCAAAGTTCTGATGTATTGTTTGTATAATAAGTCACCCAGGAACAAGTACTTTGCTTTCAAAAATAACAAATTCAGTTTTCTTAATCCTTTCATTCTCCTTTCTTTGAGTGGTGGCTGGAGAAGGAGGGGGGCAGGGGCTGAAATTATCATTCAACCAGTTTTTATATCTATACTGGTTCTGGTCGGTAACTTATTAATTTCAATTATCTGTGCAAACGTTTAGTTCTTTTGCCGTTCCAAGCAAATGTTTTCACAGACCCAATGTTTTCACAGCTGGTTTTTATAGCTATTTTCCTACTTTGAACACCAATTGCTCTTATCAAGAACAGTTGATATTTTTATCATTTCACTTCCTGGAAGCGAGTCAATATGACTAAGAATGACAATGCTGTGTGTGCTTTGGGACTGGATGCATTTCACTGCTTCGTTTCTTTCACCCACCTCTTACTAGCCAGTTCAAACCTCAACTTAAATCTATTGCTGTGATTTATTAATTTCTTCTGAGGTTAGTTAGTCTCAATTAATTGTTCTGAAAAATGTTAGTCATGTCTGATTACGAGAGGCAACAGTAGGATTCTGAACAAATGTTAGTTGGGAGACGTTTAGTTTATAAAACTTTAGGCGCAGGAGTGGCTGTGTGGTAAGTAACTTGCTTACCAACCACATGGTTCTGGGTTCAGTCCCACTGCGTGACACCTTGGGCAAGTGTCTTCTACTATAGCCTCAGGCTGACCAAAGCCTCGTGAGTGGATTTGGTAGACAGAAACTGAAAGAAGCCTGTTGTATATATGTATGTATATATATATGTGTGTGTATGTTTGTGTGTCTGTGTTTGTCTCCCCCAACATCGCTTGACAACCGATGCTGGTGTGTCTGTCCCCGTAACTTAGTGGTTTGGCAAAAGAGACCGATAGAGTAAGTACTAGGCTTACAAAGAATAAGTCCTGGGGTCGACTAAAGGTGGTGCTCCAGCATGGCCGCAGTCAAATGACTGAAACAAGTAAAAGAGTAAGTGCATCATGACTGTGTGGGTATGAAGTTCAATTCCCATCCACGTGGTTTCAGGTTCAGTCCCCCTGTATGGCACCTTGGGCAAGCAACATCCTATGTCTTCCAACCAACCAAATCCTTGTGAACGGATTTGGTTGACAGAAACTGAAAGAAGCCCGTCGTATGTGTCTCAGTTTGACACCCTTTGATAGTTTTGAGTATCATTTTCATACAAGCAGTATCATTTATTTCCAGTCTTCCATGAAAACATGTCCAACCAAGAAAATATTAACTTTTGGGAAGCTGTCAGGGGTTGGCAACAGGAAGGGCAATTTGCTCATAGAAAATCTACCTTAACGAATTCCAACTAACCCATGCAAGCATGGAAAAATGGACATTGAAGCAATATTCCATTAGCTTTTCAAGAGGAAATTCTCCCAGTCTGTTTACCAGTATTGTTGCACTTCATTTTAAGTGCTGCTAATCAGTTGCTTTTTAAGGAAACTAAAAAAAAATTAAATTAAACAAAAACTCAACCTGGGGTGATTTTTGGATGCATGTAGCACAGAAATTCACAACAATTTCAGCGTTTGAAATTGAACTGCTTTATTTTTCATTCTTACTTTCTGTTTAACTTTTTCTTAATGTTATTCTACTAATTCTAATTACTTAACAATAACCAAGATATATCTTCTACCCATTGTCTGGAAATACTTTTCCAGAGAAAATATCTTAGGACTAGCTAGGAAGAGGGCGAGTGTCAGAACTAAACTTGGCTATGGCATTTTAGTTTCTGCAATTGTAAAACCTTTATATTCTAACATTAAACAAACAAGGATTAAATATAGTCTGGTGGGGATTTATAGATTTTAAGATTCTATTGCTGAAAATGCAACACGAGAATGAAGTCTAAAGACCCATTTTTCAGTCGCATGACAGTGACAATATCATTTTAAGGTGCAGGATTTTTCAATACCAATCTCATGGTTAATGAAATGAGCGCTGAATTTTTTCTCCAAAGCAAACATAGCCGTTTTTAACTGAGGAAGGATTTTGTGTTGAAAACTCAACTCGCCCCAGCTTGGATTAAAAACAAAAAAAAAAAGGTGGGTTACATGGTTAATTGTTATGAAAACTGGACTATATTATCATATACTCTGTGTTGTGTGTTCAGTCAGAAGTCTACTAAGCAGTCCATTGTTAGACTAGAAACCTTATTTGATATCTGTTAATCTGTTTATAATAAATATTTGAGTTCAATGTTTGATTGACACCATACTTGACAATGTTCAATTTAAAAAAAAAAATTGTGCACGAAACTTCAGTTTCTCTCTCAAAAGTGGAGATTTTATGAGGGTTTTCTCTTTCCATCCCCTCCTAAGCTTTGCACTGTTGCCTTCATATAGTTTTGTACTTAACCTCAATGATTCTAGAATTTTGCATATGCTTCGACAGTACAGCCACAAACAAATTCTAGATCACATCTGAAGGGAGGCCATTTGAGCGTTAGACAACAATTCACTCACCAACATGCAATGACCAATAGCTTGCAGTTCTGTTTCACTGCCCTGTCCCCTTATAACTAAATAGCTGTACAACCCTCTTCCAGTCTCACAGTACATCAGTCTTTGCTCCTTATTACTCCAAATATGACCCAACTGCTCTCCCAGGTTCTGCTCTTGTCCCGGTCATTCTCCCTTCAAAACTTCAAACCTCCAGGGTTCACTTCCTGCCCATATTTTTCGTGTAGGTATGAACCTACTGATACTGAAGGTCAAGGGCATTGAGACTAAGTAACAGATGTCAACTAACTTGCTACTAGAATGTGGCAATGACCTATTTATTTGACAAGATGTCAAACTAGCTGCTGAAAGGAAATTGACCTAGTTGACTTATGCCAACTAACTGCTGTTAAGACTATTGACTTATTTATTTTACTGTAGAAGTCAGCCTGCTGCTGATACTCCAAGTCATGAACAATACCACTTCCTAGAAATTTTTTTTAATTATAATCTTAACTATTTGGCTGAGTTGTTGGTGTGGAGTAGATTGTCTTATAACTCTGATCTGAGTTCAAATTTCATTGAGGTCAACATAGCTTTTCATCCGCTTAAGGATTGATTTTTAAAAAGAAAAAAAAAAAGTTCAGGACAGTGGATTGGCAGAACATGTTAAGTCTGTTGACATAGCTCGTGGTATCAGTTCCTGCTCTTTGCATTCTAAAAGCAATATCTGCAATGATGCTGGTGGTACCAAGCTGTATAGGTTCAAGTTCAGCAATCTTTCTCTTAGATAAAACATTGGTGAAGAGAAATATGCACCCATAGCCAATTGCCAGTCAAGAAGTGAGGACCAAAAAATAAAACTTCCTTGAGCTTGCACATTATCAGCTGTGCCAATGCAAGGCTATCGCTGACTAAAGTAGACTATATAAACATATAAACACACACACACACACACACACACACACACACACACACACACACACACACACACACACACACACTCACACTCACACGTGCCATGAGGACAAAATGACCCAAATATGATTAATATATCTGAAAAAGCAAAAATATATTTTTCCCCGAGATAGTCATATGAACGAATATTGTCTGCACTGTGCGTGTGTACACACACACACACACACACACACACACACACACACACACGTGCATACATTTGTGTGAATGTATATTGAACTAAATAAACTAAGCTAGCTTGTCTCATGTTGAGTAGTGTATTCATACACGCACACACAGTGGTAAAGTTCAGAAGGTAGGGTCAAGAATTTAAACTTTAGAGCCAATGTTTAACTCCCGAAGTGTCTATTCACAGCTTTAAATAGCAACTTTCAATGCATTAGCTTGGATTGTATCCCCACCCTTTCAGGATATTGTGAACCCACAAGGGATTGTGAGTTTTCGTAGAAGTAGAGAAATGTAAACCAAATGCATTTAAAAAAAAAAAAAAACTCTGTTAGGATTAATATATGAATAGGATTTTGTTATCGATGAGTACAAAATTTGACTGATGGTGCCACAAAGTCTGATATGTAATTATGGAGCAGTTTCCATAAATATTGGACATCATCATTTAATAATCATTCTTGTAGGAGTCAGACAGAGTTAAATTTTCTATGGCCAGAATCCCTTCCTGTCACCAACTTTTACATTTCCAAGCAAGTTAACATTTTCCATGGAAGACTAGGAACAAACAACATCGCTTGTATGATAGTGATGTTCATCCACACACCGGGGCAAGGGTGTGTACACACACACACACACACACACACACACACACGTGATGAGCTTCTTTCAGTTTCTAACTACCAAATCCACTCACAAGACTTTGGTCGGCCCAGAGTTACAGTAGAAAACTCACAAGGTGGCACCATGCCATGGGACTGAACCCAAGACCATGTTTCAGAAGCAAGCTTCTCAACCACATAGCCACATTGCACCCAATTCATGCAAGTGTATAAAAAGAGACAGGTCGGATGAGATAAATTTTGTGCACTAGCTTCTGTTCGATTAAAAAAAAAAAAACTTTTTCTTTTGTCTTTACAAAACACAAGGGAAGAGATGTTTGCAAATTGCCATTCTGTAAAAGTGGGGGTGGTACTAAGCTGCCAAATGTTGAGGAACTCCCTCCCTCCCCGACTTGTACTTAAATATTGAAACGGCACCAAGTGTGCCAATACCTTTTGACTTTTGCTGGGCTTCTTGACTGTTCGCTCAATGGCTTTTGGATTTTCCTACTATGCAGGAGGAGTTGAATCGGGGAAAGCCAAACTGGGAACACTTGAACGAAGAGTTGCATGTACTCATCACTGTAGAAGACACACGTAACAGAGCAGAAATCAAGTTACAGAAGGCTGTCGAAGAAGTGAAACGACTATTGGTGCCAGCAGTAAGTAACACAGTAATAATTGTCTTTTTTAAGCTGGTTTGAGTAGACAAGTATTGGTAAATGCAAGAATCTGAAGGCAGGGTTGGCAGACGGGGAAAGAGGAGGGGCAGTATTGTTAGTTTTTTTTTCTAAAACAGTAGGTTCTAAAAATTGCTTAATTCTGCTTAGTTTTGATTTTTTTTTTTTTTTTTTTTTTTTTGACTGCTGATATTATAATAATGTAATTTATTAATAAAAATAATCATAATAATGAATTTACTAAGCCAATGGCAAATCTGTATTACAAGACTAGTGTTTCTTTCTGGTGACTAAATTTTCATCACAGCATGGAAAGGGTTCTAACTAAGCTAATAAAGCAAACTAGTCTTTTTCTCTTATTTTTTTTCCTTGTTGCTTGATTAAAGTGGAAAAAAAAAAAAAAAAACTAATTAAAATTTTTTTTTTTCACCCTGAATCTGATGGGTGGGGTGCAGCAGAGATAATAATTTCATGCATATCTTTTCTTTGTAACACTATTTGCTTGTCAATTCTAAGATCTCTCTAATATGGAAATGCATGACCTTAGCTTCCTTTACTTATCTTAAATATTTAGTCTCTCAGGTTTCTTATTTTCTATAGGATTTTTTTTAAAGTATATTTTAGTGTCCTGTGACCAGGAAGATAAATAAAAAAGAAATTTTATATGCTCCTGAAAATTTTATGAGAAGGATTTTTTCTCCTTTCTTTCTCTCCCTCTCTCTCTCGTGTCCCACCACCAACATTAGTTTATTTAGCTAATTTCACATTTGTACCATTATAATTACTCCTTGTTTTTCATCAGTACAAAAGTTGTTCCCCTCATTTTCCTCTTGTCTTGTTTACTTCAATAAATTATTGGCATTTCTCTTATTTTCTAAGCATTCTTGCTTTATAATACTGCTCGAAATTTTTGAGTATTTCATTTTCAACATGTTCACATCAGAGGACAATAGCAGTCGGCAGAGCACGGACAAAACTGCCTTGTTGTATATGGTTATGTCCTACATGTTCTGTGTTCAAAATCTATCAGGTCAACTTAACCTCTCATCCTTCCAATAATTGGTGTTGATGTAATAGACTATAGCTGAGAAAGGACTACCCCAGCATGGCCACAGTCCAAGGACTAAGTATTGTTCTTTCTCTCAGTAATTATTCCCAGTATATTCATTATATTTTAGTATATAAATGAAATACAGCATATAATGTCTATCTCATCTTGAAACTTGAGTTTTGTGTTCCGCCTTGCCTAATATTAGTGCCAGCCTCACTTAGCTTTAGGCTTGTGTGTATTTGCTCTATGAATTTGTTTCTGTGAAAATTCTCATTCAGCCAAAAACATTTTGTACCGTTTTGCTTTTTGTACTTTTGACTGAAAATGTCTTAATGTGGCTGCAGAGATATTTGAGGAAAAGTTGAGGAAAATTTTCTTTTCTTTATTAACCCTTTAGCATTTAAATCGGCTATATCCAGCCCAAATATTCTGTCTGTTTTAAGTTTAAACCAGTCAGATCTGGACTCTCACACCTACCATACAATGTCATTCTGAAAATAATCACAGCATTGAAATCTTGAATCTCTGAGGTAATCTATGGTCTTAGTACTTATCATGAGAGTGCAGGCGTGTGGTGTAATTGTATTTTACATTTGTGCTCCAGTCTTAAGATCAGTTTGAATTTCTGTATTGGGCACTACATTGTGTTCTTGAGCAAGAAAAAAAAAACCGCTTCACTTCATGTTGCTCCAGTCCAGTTAGTTGTGAATAAGTTCCAGCATTAGTTGGGCAGTTAACCCTGTGATAGACTGGCATCCCATTCAGTGGTGGAGGAATGTTATAATCTGTCACGTATACTCCATGGAAACCTGATTAAGCCCTGACCTTATGAATCCAAGGACTCAAGACAGACCTAACTTATCACATGAGGCACGAAAGACCCTTAAAAAAAAATTCCTCTCCTGCTAATGTAAGTCGAGCTATGTTTCAAAGTAAGTCTTCAATAGCCAAAATGCAGTTATGTACTGACTTGACCTACAGGTCATCCCATAGAAAACCCTTCATCCAGCAATCTGTTCTGTCTGTGAATGGGTTTCACTTGTGGAAATTCTTAGCCGTACACAGTATGGTTGTGTGATTAACAGGTTCACTTTACAACTACACAGTTCAGTCCTAATGTGTGACATTTTGCGTAAGTGTCTTCTATAATTTCAAGCTAACCTGTACTCCATGACTGGGATTTGGCACATAGAAATGGTACAGTAGTTCATAATGTGTGTAATTGTTTCTTAATATCCTGTCTGTTAGTCTGGTAATCAATAAGATAGGTACTAGAAGTGCTGGGAATGATCGATATATAAATGACTAAATACATGATGAAAGCAATGTCCTCAGCATAGCTGCAGTCCAATGACCGAAACCAGTCGAAAAATATAGCAAAGTAGTAATATTTGGTATGTGTAATAATGGTGTTTTCCACATTTTTATTTTCATTATTTTATTTTTCTGTTCTGTTGAATGTTGTGGTGATTGGAGCCACATCTTTGGAGATTTTAAGGAAATGGGTTAAATGCAAAAAAAAAAAAAAGAAATTTCTTTTTCCTACAAAGCAAAATAATAGAGATTAGTCGTTTATTTGCTTGTATTAGATTTCTAAAACTATTGTTTAAGAATCCTGCAACAATTTTTATTACATGCTTCGAGGAAGGACAGTCAACTTGATTCCAAACATGTAAGTAAATCTACATTGTGTGTCATACACATATATATACTCACACATGTATGTGCATATACATATGTACATATGTATATCTACATACATATATATATATATATATATATAGAAATATATATATATATATATATTCTAGATGTGTGTATTATATATATATATATTCTGGAAGGTTCTTGCATGATTATCTCCCAAACATAGGTGTAAAGCTTTCTTTGTTTATATTTTTATATTATTTCCACTTTATTTATTTATTTTTTTTCCTTCACATTCTATTTGCTATATATATATATTATATATTTGGTGATAATGTTTCTTAGCTGTTGTCTTCTGTGGCTCTTCAATTCCAATTTCACAGGTTGCCAGTTGCTTTTAACAAAAAAAGAAAAAAAAAATTTTTATAAATATTTGCACTTTGGTACTTATTGTAATTTTTTTGTAATTTTTATTTTCCTATTTTTTCCATTTGCTTCAGTTGTTTTTTTTCTTTTTTTTTCCTGAAATGTGATATTTGCAAAACACCTTTCTTGTCTCCCCCTTCCCCCTCCTCTACACTCGCTTTCATGTTGTCATTTAAACTCAAACGTGTGTGTGTGTGTCTTATGTAGATGTTAGTATAACAAGCAACTTGTTCATTCAGTAAAAGAAATTGCAAAAAGAAATATATATATAAAGTTTCTATTAAAATTTAAAAAAAAAAATTCCTGGCAACAAGCTGCATGCTTTATTAAAATACAAAAAAAAAAAAAATTGTAAATAAATTCATATCTGAATATATATTACTTTCATATTAGTTTCTCTATTGCATGTTTATCTTGTTTTTTTTTTTTACCTCCTTTCACACTTAAACACTTCCCCTTCTCCCCTCACACTTGTAAATTTTTAAGAGAAAACTGCATGATAATTCCCCACCCATTCCCATCAATAGTATCACAAACTTGCTGTGGTTCTGCTATTCATATCCCCGATGCTTTTTTTTTCCTTCTAAAAAGCAGTGATTTCTTTCTCTTCCTTCCTTCTGTATGTATGTGGATAAGCTCATGTATTACTAGTTACTGATTTCAGATACTATTATACTCTTAAATGGTTGGCGTTAGGAAGGGCATCCAGCTTTAGATACCATGCCAAAAACAGTCATAGAACCTACTTGTGCCCTCTGGCTTGTCTGTTCTTGTCAAACTGTCCAACTCATGCCAGCATGGGAAAAAAGGCATGTTAAATTATTATATATATATATACATGCACACACATAGAGAGAGAGAAAGAGATTGGGAGTTTTTGTCAGGGTGACTTTACCTGATAGGTATGCTCTCTCAGTGATCAAATTGTGGTGCCACTAAAATTCCAGTATGAACTGCAGTTGATGTGATTTTGTTACTGCATTTCTAAAGCAGTTAGAAGTAATTTTCTCATATATATTCTGGAGGATTCTTATGTGAATATCGTCCCCAAAATATAGATGAAAATAAAAATATTTCTGTTAGTGTACCACCAATGAGAAATGCTATTAATAGTTTGATAGTGGAAGTATGTCTGGTTGCCCACATTACGTTAATTAGTAAAATGTAAAACAAAAAAAAAGTAAGCTGAATTGTGATAGTTCATGTGTGTGCATGAGAGAGAAAGAGAGACATAAAGTACAAGGAAAAACAGATTGACACAAAGAAAATGCACAGGGGACACACAGGTGCACAGTTGTTGGCTAAAGTCTAGTAGTTTCATTGTGCCAGTGGATTTAAGGGAAAACCTGTTAGGAAAAGGTTTAACAAAAACAGGACAATGAGGTTTAGGACACTGTGCTTACAGTATAACAGCTTGCACTTCTTATAGATGTAGTCATTCTTTTGGAAAATGATCAAAATCCAATGATGATGTCCATTTCCTTATGGACTTCGTAGCAGCTGAGATGTGAGACCATTTGTCCTGGGACTAGGAAGGGTGCTAATGGCAACAGAACACATGGCACAATAAAACCCTCATTGCACAAAGCACCAGGACTGGTTTGATGATTATTAGACCCCTTTTACAGCTTGCTTAAGGACCTGCACCAAGTACTCTGAGTAACTTGGGTGCACCTTGGTCTGATGACTAACGCCCAGCCTCATTGGCATTTTCTTGGAGGGTATGTGAAGTCTTGTACTTTGAAGACTAAAAACTGCAAGCACAATTTTTATGCTGTCGGCACAGTTTAACACTTGCGATGGATCAGAATATATTGTCCTGCTGCAGTGGGTGTTAACTTTCAAACACCCTCTTCAATTAGGACTCTGGTTCAGACTTCATCATTATTGACATACTTTTCAAAATTTCCTTTCCCCCGCTACTTACATCTCAAGACACTCTACCAGCTGTCCATTCTGCACACCTGTGTGCATATACACATGCACGTGCATGCACACACATGCACGCACAGTCTCTTTCTCTCTCTCTCTCTCTCTTTCCCTCTCCAGCAACTGTTGTCTTCTAGCCCATACCAATCCGAAAAATATTTCAAAAGATAGTAATAACTTTTGGTTTCCCAAAATGAGTTATTTCAGATATTTCTTCCAGAAATTTCAAAATCCTGTCCACACTCAGGTGTCTGTGGCTGCCATGGTAACTATCTTGCCTACCTGGGTCCATTTGGAGTAATCTGCATATGCTCACAGCATGGCACTAGTAATTGGATGAGAATTACTGATGCTTGGTGTTGACTGTTGGCATTTTATTTCATTTTACTGCAGCTTTTCTAAGTCATTAAATTCTAAAGAATCCACAAGTGAAGAGGAGGGGACTCACATTGAACAAAAAAAATGCCATTTGCATAAGACTTGCTGGGAAACCTATGACAAATTTCCTTAGTGAGAACTTCTGACTTTCAGCTCTGAGTAAACCTTTGTTAAATATAGAGGGTGGTTTTAACCCTTTAGCACTCAAACCAACCATATGCCAAAATATTTAACCTGTTTCATGTTGAAACTGGCCAGATCCAGCCTCTCACCTCAACCCTACAATGTCGTTCTAAAACTAAACCATCACATCATTGAAATATCTAAGCTACAAGATAATGCATGATTAATTCAAAACAATATAAACAAGCATATTTGACAATCTGAATATTAAAGGGTTAAAACACTTCATAAAAGTGAGTGGGGCTTTACAATTTGAGCTGGGGGTTTTGTTCTAATGGAGAAAACTCTCCTTGGGTAGAAAATATTTTTGATTTTTCTCCCCCCCCCCCCCTACCTTTACATTTCACTGTTCGTCAGTTTTAATATATTTATTTACAGAATATTTAATATAGCTTAATACTAAAACTTTGACTAGCTGTGTCCAGTTTCTAACAAAACTGTGCCTTTCCCCCCACAAAGAATCACAATGTTGCTCCTGTATATTTCTCCCATGTTTAATTTCTTACCACCTCCACCAATACTGATGATAGTCTTAACTTTAGATGTAGTGTGGAATGTTGCTGTTGCTAGAGAAGTTAGTGAGAGGCTGATGTCATCTGCTTCCGTCCAGCCTCAGCTGTAGTCTTTGTATTCTTAGTTTCTTGCAATGCTGCCCTACTTCCCACCCATCCCCACTCCACTTACTAATTGTTCTTCGCTTCTAATCACCCCTGCACCCCATTTGTTTTCTTTCAGCCTGAGGGGGAGGATGAACTCAAGAAAATGCAATTAATGGAGCTTGCCATCTTAAATGGAACTTACCGGGATTTCAAAACTGGTTCATCCATCCATCGTAAGTTTGCTAAATAGTGCATGCTGTGTACATACTCTATTAAGTCATGTTGTTTACAACTATGTTCCTTGTGATCCTTTTTCAGCCCGAAGGAGAGGATGACTTAAAGAAACGACAACTCATGGAGCTAGCTATCATTAACGGCACATATCGTGACACTTCTAAACCATCCGCCTCTGCAGCACAACCTTCCTCCACCCGTAAGTTTGGGAAGTGCCGTGCAGTTTTAGCTGTGTGTCATGGTTTTTCTGACAGCTTAGGATTCACTCTAGCTGCACCTGCCCTCTTATCTTAGCCTGCAACTTTTTTTTTTCCTCTCTCTCTCTTCCTACCCCTTCTTCAACTCCCCCCTCTCCCACTCTGTTTTTTTTCACTCTCCTTGGGCTCCTCCTTGCCAGTCTTATTGCCTCGAAACATTGTCATTATTCCTGGCCTCCCCCCACTGCTCTATTTCCATTTCTAGGTTGATTTTTTGCTCTTTGAATTTGATTTGTTTTGTTTTTGATTTGACTTTTTTTTTACCTGAATTTACCTGTAGATGTTCTCAGTGGAACAGATGCGATGACAATCTTCTATGAATTGCTTAGAACAATTTGATCTTTTTGAATTTGGGGAATGGTGGGCAGTTGAAATTGCTTAGTATATATAAGCTTAAACCTAAATCTGTGATAATTTAATCTGCATGGGAGCCCTGTTATCGCATGTGTTATGTTTTGGAGTTGCCTTATCCAACAACCAATAGCCTTCTCTGGCTGGCTTTATAGTTCTGATAGACTATTAAAATCTGTCTTGTGCATTTAGTTGCAGGTTTTTTTTTTGTTTTTTTTTTAAATACTGTGTTTCTAATCCAACCACAGGTTTGCTTGCATGCTAAAAACATGATTGTTCTTTCCTTTTTTTTTTCCTTTAATTAAACCTAATTAATCGGGTAACATTCAGTAATCAATCACTTCAGGTGTAGTATTGAGGGTTTTAAATTGTTTTGAAACCAATTCCAGGTTAAAATGATAGTTCTTATAAGGGTCTTTTTTTTTTTTTTTTCACCCCTCCCCTAAGGGTTCTAATTTGATGTTAGATTTTTCTCATAAAATAAAATTGTCTGGTTTTCTTCGTCATTTTATAATGAAACATTTAATTAGGGTCTCTTTAAGCTTAATATTGCAAAAATTTGCCTTGGATAGTTTTTGTTATAAATATGTACTGACAGTAATGGTCAAGGAATCTGCCATAAATAGTGACGGAATTTTAAAAAATTACTGTATAAAACATTTTTATAAAGTTATTTTTAAGACATAAGCAAAAAAACTTGGAAGTTTTCATTAGTAAAGCTAAGAGTGAATTATTTTAAATTTAGATGAATGAAAACTGATGGTTAGAGTAATCGCAAAATTGCCATTTTGTAATAGATGAACTTTGTTGTTTTCCTCATAAACAAGGCGCAGGAGTGGCTGTGTGGTAAGTAGCTTGCTTACCAACCACATGGTTTTGGGTTCAGTCCCACTGCATGGCACCTTGGGCAAGTGTCTTCTGCTCTAGCCTCGGGCCAACCAAAGCCTTGTGAGTAGATTTGGTAGACAGAAACTGAAAGAAGCCCGTTGTATATGTGTGTGTGTGTGTTTGTCCCCCCAACTTCGCTTGACAATCGATGCTGGTGTGTTTTACATCCCCGTAACCTAGCAGTTCGGCAAAAGAGACCGATAGAATAAGTACCAGGCTTCCAAAGAATAAGTCCTGGGGTCAATTTGCTCGACTAAAGGTGGTGCTCCAGCATGGCCGCAGTCAAATGACTGAAACGAGTAAAAGAGTGAGTAGTGGAAATGTAAAAATAAATGCATTACATCAGTATTGAAATCCATTTGATTTGTACAGCTGAGTTGAATAGTTCAGTTGTTGGATCACTTGATTTCATGTGTTGCTGTGAAGAGGATTTTAGGATTAACCCAATGAGAGCATCTGCCAGTAAGATGCTGATGTAGATAGGTACAGGTATGATTGTGTAGTCAAGCAGTTTGCTTCTTAATGACATGGCTTGGGTTCAGAACCATTGTGCAGTACTTGGGCAAGTGCCTTCTATTATTGCCCTAGGATGATTAGATCTTTGTAGATTTTGATAAATGGAAACTAAGAGAAGACTTGTGTGAGTGGAGTTCTTGGCAACAAGCAATGGTTATGAATGTCACTGTCATGTAAGCAGTGTCCTTAGTTTCTAATCTGACATGGACATGTATCAGGTCATTGGAAAATATTACATTGCTTGGAAACGAGCAAGGACAACCGGCTGAGAAAATCTGCCTCAATGAATTTTGTCTGACTCATGCAAGCATGGAAAAGTGGACATTAAAATGATTATATATAATGGCAGTTACTTGCTGCTAGGTCTAAGCACAAATAAATTGGTGCTTAACAAGTTTAATGATTAATATTTAATTCTTAAGGTGGTGAGCTGGCAGAATTGTTACTGTGCCAGGTGAAATGCTTAGCAACATTTTGCCCTTCTTCATGTTCTGAGTTCAAATTTTGCCTAGGTTAACTTTGCCTTTCATTTTTTCAGGGTTGATAAAATAAGTACCAGTTGAGTACTGGGGTCAATGTAATAAACTTACCCCCTGCCCTGAAACTGCTGGTTTTGTGCCAAAATTTGAGAGCAATATTGAATTCTTGAAATTCATTAGTAATTTTTTGGCTTTTCCTCTCCATTGTTTATATGTTGAATCTACAAATATGCTTCCTTATAGAAATATTTTGTTTGTGGAGGGGCCGATTAATTGTTCAGTGTGTGTGTGTGTGTGTGCGCGCACTTGCGCGTGTGCTATATGGAAAATAATAAACAGATTCTAGATCACTTCATTCTTTGACATTCTCTCCTGTTTCTTCTGTTGTATGTCTCTTGCCATATAATGGCCTTGCAAATAGGCAGCAGGACTGGCTAAATTTTATTTCTAATAAACTTGCTTTCCAATCTCTTGTCACACTTATTCCCTACTTATTCCTATGTTGTTTTCCCCTAAGCATTTCCTTTTTAGGATTTTTAACATTTACATGAACTTCTCTTAGTCTCTACTATTCTTCTCCTCCTTCTTTCTCCTTTCACAATTTCCTGTTTTGGTGAATTCCAAGGTCTCTCTACTCTATTAAGCTGTTGACTATAGACTTTTCATTCCATGAAATGGTTTTGTTTCTTCAAGAAAGTTTTCCAAATGAAACTTTAAAACAGCAAGCAGCTGAAATTACTTCCATTTGAAATGAAATGATTTAAAAGGAACAAAAAAAAAAAAAAATTGATTATAATTTTCTATTGTTTTTCTGAAGATTAATTGTAACATTCAGTAATTTTAATAATCAATGACATTAATATCAAGAACAGCATATATTTAGTTTTGACAGCTGAGATATATGATGTATTTTTATGCAAGTTATAATATAATGTGCTACATGTTAAATGAAAACTTTTGCTAGCTCCTAATGTCGTTAGACGTTGACTGAAAAGTTTAAAAGCAGTGGGTTTCAACCTGGGTCCATTTAAGATTTTGCTGTTAAAATATTTTGTGTTTTGTAGAAGCATAACCAATTTATTGCACAAATATTTTAACAATTTTTTATACATTTACTAATATTTAATTTTTAAAAAATGGGTCCATAGGCAAAAAAAAGATAAAAATGGTTGAGAACCACTGGTTTAAAGCAACCTCAAGCCCAAATGGACAGTGCGGAAAGTTTATTTTGTTTTGACCCTATAAACGAAGACTAGAAGTGACTGCAGTTGAGGTTTTTACACAAAGATCTTACATTTTAAGATGAAGACATAGCGACTGTGTTACATATAGTAAGGGTCTTCACAGATGGAAACTTTTCCTGAAGAGGAAATTATTCCACCCACAAAGGTGCCAGCTATTGTATCTCTCATTCAGTTACTGACTGATGATAGTTAAGACTAAGGTCAATGGACGTTAAGACTAAGGTCAATGGACGGGAATGTTATATTTAAATTGCTCTATTTTATGAATTAGCATGCTTTCTTTGTTTTGTTTGTCTTTGAAAAAATAGGATGGGAGTTAGTGGGATTTTATTTTGTTTGTTTTTTTTTTTTTAAGCCTTACATTTAAATTATTGGGTAGTTTTTTTTTTTTTTTTTGCACTTCAGTTTTAGCATGTAGTTTCTAAGTTGTTTTAACTGTGCTTTTATTTTATTTATTTATTTGATTTATAGCTGGGATAAAGGAGCTGCGTGACTCAGTTTATTTTAAACCAAATTATTGAAAAGAAAAAAAAGGGCTTTAATTTTTGGTTGCGTTTTTAGTTTTTGGGTGTAGGGGTCATTTATTATCAAAAGATGCCTGTAGACATTGCTCTTTGTGGCATTTACCAAACATACTTTTTTATTTTTTTATTTACCATTATTTTGAATTTATGAATTCTGTTTCAAGTTGGTACCTCCCACCCACTAGGAAGGAAAGACAAAATGACTTTAGCAGGGAGGGAAGTGCAACATGGGCTAGCTAGATTTTTTTTTTTTTTTCTTTTAGGCTCTTTAAGTAGTATATGTCTGTTGTTATGACTTCTTTTGCGGGGGGTGGGATAATCCAGAAAGACATGATCTGAAAGTAGTTTTATGACTTTGAATCCACTCTATCAACAATCAGATATGTCTGCCGATGGAAGTGGCCTCAGCGGTTTGAATATCCCGACGAGTGCGGGCTGCCCCCTGGTTGTTGGCAACCAGCTCTCCTCCTTTGATCAGGTGATAGCTTCCAAATTTTCGGGTAAGAACCCTTTTCTTTTCTCTCGTCTTTAATATTAGCATGACCCTCAAGGCCATTCTTTAAAACAATCTTTTCCTTTCCTCTGACCTTAGGGATCTAGTTATTTTGTCCTCCCTATAGACAGTAATGAGGAATTTGTATAATTGGGTGCTAAGGTAATGGTTTAGTTGTATATATGTACAGTATTTGTATTTGCTATATCTCCGCTTTTAAATTTAATATAAAAGAATTTTCATCTTGTATGTCTGAAGCAGTTGTTGGTTATTTGATTTTCAAGGACACAGAAATAAACACAATTGATACATCATTTGTTTGTTATTTAACCCCACCCCACAAAAATCTAAAATTTCTGACCTTTTCTTGGTACTGTAATATATTTGGTGCTTCGAGATCCTTACCTTTGATGCAGACCTAAAACCAAATTGAAGAAGTCGACTGATACTTATTAAAAAGATAGTTTTTACACATACAGATTGGAAAAACAAAAAAAATGGTTTACTCATATAGATTCAACTTAAACTATTTGAAAGCTAAAACATAACTTACTTATACAAATGTATTTTCTGTGTGTGTGTGTGTGTGTGTGTGTGCGTGTGTGTGTTAACATTTTACTAAATCATGGCCCTTGAATGCTCCAAACTAGGGATTTTTATTAACACCTAGTTTTTCCATTAAAAAATTTTTTTAAATTCATCCAGTGCTCCTTTCTCCCAGCAATGGCTGTTGGTCTAATTTTCTTTATTCTGCATTTTAATGTTTTAAATTTGTAGCTTTTAAAAAAAAAAAAAAAAAATTTTTTATAAAAAAAATGTTAGTATTTTAATAAAAAAAAAAATCTAAAATCTGAATATTTTTGTCATAAATAACTCTTAATTGATAAACTTTGTCTTAATTTGTAATATCAATTGTAATTGTCCATTTAAAACTATAATTATTAAAGAATTTAATTAGTCTTAAATTTGTATTTTTTTCATTTCATATGTTGCATTGTTTTCATTTTTTTTTTTTTTGTTCTTTCTGATAACTTTTTCTTTTCATTGAATTTCCTAAGAAACTTGGAATATAACTTAAATACTTTTCTTTCAGAAGCTCCTCGAATGTGTGCTCCTCCATTGACCATTCCACAGCTTCGTGCCGCTAACCCCAGCGGTGGTCAAATCATCCTAACACCTCGCCTACCTTCAGTTGCTACAAGCACAGGCATACTAAATGGTGCACCGCCACCCCTCGTTTCTCCGCCAGATCCTAACCTGATGTACAACCCTTATGAATACCCATATGCACTGGCAGCACACACTGCAATTTTGGAATATCCAACCATAGATCAAACTCAAACTGGTATGCCTTTTGTCAGATAGTTGCAGATTGTATATTTATTGGTTCTTTATTTTTATTTTAAATCTTTGGGGGACTCCCCCTAGTTTGTGACTATTTGCTATTGCTTTATTTAATTTATATATGTGTGTGAAAAATGTGTGTGTGTGTGTGTATATATATATATATATATATATATATATATATATATATATACACACACACATACATACACAACACTGCATTAGCAGGTAAATATTCTTCATTTGTGGATTAACAAGGTTACCAATGGTTCCATGTGGAAGAGATCTTCACAATTGTTCACAAGCACACCACATTGTGATCTTGGTACACATGTCACCAAGGTCTTGACATGGTGAGCTTAAACAGTCGTGGAGACCTCTTCCACAGGGAACCATCAGTTCCTTTAATCCACAAATAAAATACACGCACATACACTTTTTTTTTTTTTTTTTTTTTTTCCCACCTTTTTGGGATGGGGTACAGGGTCTGCTTCTCCCTTGCCCTCCTTATCTCACTCTTTACACCCTGTCTGAGAATTTAAAGCAGTAGATGAAGTCTTGATGCTATCTATGTAAAATTGAAAAATTCATAAGAATATTGTTTGCTGATGAAATGAGGTGGGGGAGAAAACATTCCATGGTTTATATACACTTGTTTAGCTGAGGCATAATGTTGTCGTTGTTTCACTCTTGGTTGTGCTCTATTTCTGGCTCCCCCTCCTCCTAAATGAATAGGGTCATCTCTTACAGGAATTAAAATTTTGTGCAATTTATTCCCTCCATTCATATTTTCTATCTTGGTTGTTGAACCAATATCATCTGTTCAAGACTGTGATAATCCCATATATATATAATATATTTTTAATTTTAATTTTTTGTTTTTCTTTTATTTTATTTTCTAAGTGTCATTAGTTCATCTTGTTCTGACTTTTTTTTCCCTCTCAATTTGGTTTCTTTCCAAGCAAAAATGTGTATCACTTCTCCCTGCTTCACTATTATCATAATTAAAAAAAAAAGAGGAAAAATAAATATCTTCATTCAGCCCCTGTATGGCAGCTTTTTTTTTTTTTTTTTTTTTTTTTCCTTCATTAGATTTACCTAATGGTTGTTAATATGGCAATATTCTTCAAGAACATCCAACTTGCTCCGTTCTAATATCTCTTGTCAGCCATAGCCAATGGAGAAATATCACGTCACATAAAACTGATGCTGTCGTACTCTGATAAATATTAAATTAAATTGATGGTTACATGAAAAATAGACTTGGCTTAAATTTCCTTTTCTTTCCTGATGAAGAGAAAAATTAATTATTGTAAGAAGAAAAAATATTTAACAAGTCTTTCAAAATTGTATTAGTAATTTAAATTGTATATAAATTGTTTCAATCTGTTATAGAATTTTGGAAGCTGATATTCAGATTGGTTTGTTTTTATTTTTGTTTCTAAAAATATTTAATGGTACGTTGGTAGGACTTCTTGTTTTCTTTGTTTTTATTCCTTTTCTAAATTTATCTTTATAAACATCCCCTTCATTGACTTCACTTTGTCTTTGTTCCTTAGCTGCTAGCTAAGTCACTTTCTTCTTGCAATTGGTTATTATAGCTCTTCGGTCTGCTTCTTCTCTTGCATGCTTTTGCAGACATATATATATATATATATATAGTCTACGCAGCAGATACGCATCTTCTGAAAGTAATGTCATTTATATACATATAATTTGAAATATAATTATATATAATATATGGTTATATTTCAAATTCTTTGTCACCAAACAGGCCATGAGTATCAAAGTTCTCCAAGGAAAATATTAAAATCTAGGCAATTTCTTTGTGTATTTATGAGATGGTGGTCTTTATTCTATAAATGAATGATCTGGGGGTAGGTAGGTTTACTATATTGTTAATTTAGACTTGTTTTTACTTTCCCTCCATTTTGCAGTAGGAGATTTGTATTAAGTGCTCCTTTGTGTTTTAGTTTACATATATGCTAAAGCTTTTTTTTTTTTTTTAATTTCTAAATTTAGGTATTTATCAGGCATTCCTAAATACTGATAATTTTGTTTGTTGACTCCCTTTTTTTTCTTTTATCTTTTGTCCTTTGAGGCCAGCAGTTCCCTAAATATGGAATATGGTGCCTGCTAAACTGTGTTACTGTTGGTTAGGTGGTAAGAGTTGCATTGCTAAGACTAGAACTGTTTTGATTGTTGTTTTGTTACAAAGTTTGGTTATTTATTATTCTTGCAGTTTTTCCACAAGCTCAAAGTTGAGAGTTCGAAATTCAATAAAAAAAAAAATTACAAAAAAGTACTTTTGAAGAGAAGTAAAAGAAAAAGAAAATGGTTTTTAAACTTTCAACAAAGGCTTCTATATTACTGTGAATGAGTGGGCAAGCTGGCAGAATTATTACTATACTTGACAAAATGCTTAGTGACATGTTTTCTGGCATCTTCACATTGTGTTCAAATGCTGCCAAGGTCAACTTTGCCTTTCATCCTTTCAGGCTTGATAAAATAAGTCCCAGCTGAGCACTGGAGTCAATGTGATCGACTTGTCCCCTTCCCCAAATTTCAGGCCTTCTCGCCTACATTAGAAAGAAACACTAAAAATTCCTCAAATAGAGCAGGTGTTACTTACCTTGTCTAAACAGACAGAACACACCTGCGTGAATGGATTTTCCTCTGAAAGTTAACTCCTAAGTGGTAAGCATGCATGAAATCATGTTAGAAGCTTATTAAATGATTTATTTTTCCTTCAGGTGCATCTTCACTACTGGAGTTTAGCTGGGCTTTTTTTTTTTTTTCTCTTTTTTTTCTTGAATTTTTTTTTAAAGAATCGTTTAACCTTATTTCACCTTTTTGCTTAACCACTGATAAGGGCCACTACGAAGTCATCTGCAATAAAACTCTTTGCCTTACCCCTATAGTTGGGAAATCCTCTCCTATACACTTGTCACAACATCAATCAAATTTAAGCACTGGACCTTATTAAATTTTTTTTTTTTCATCCTATTTTAAAATATCTTCATGGCAAACCCTTTTTTATAAAATTTTAGAAATGATCATTTGTGCTGATTTTATCTATTGACTGCATTCTTTTTGGTCTGACTTTTGACCTTCAAACACCATTAAAAAAAAAAATAAAGGGAATTCCTGACCTCCCTCCCTCCCCTCTTATCTATCATTTATTCATGTATAATACACACTTTTGGTTTTTTAAAATTTATAAATATCAGCTGTACATATCGTATGCGAGATTTGTTAATACCTTCCATTCCTCCATCAGGTGTGTTGCCATATTCATGACAACCATGATGTGCAATGAAGAGTCAATAAATAAATAAATAACAGTAATGTTGCATTCCCTCTTCTGTGATAGAGCTGATGTTATTAACATTTGGGACAACTAACAGGTACACATCCCAGGCCTTCAGTACAAAAGTCACATTTAAATACCACTTAAACTGCATAATCTGAAGAATTGATAGTAATACATAAATACTATTATTATAAGAATGTGAACATAAGCAGGAACATACTTTCTTTTTTTGGAATATTGTAATTACAAACTGCCAGTGTGTGTGTGTGTGTATTATTTTTTTTTACTTGTTTGTCATTCGACTGCAGACATGCTGGAGCATGGCCTTGAAAGGTTTTAGTTGAAGAAATCAACCTTTGTACTTATTCTATCAGTTTATTTTGCTGAACTGCTAAGTTATGGGGACATAATCACACCAGCATTGGTTGTCAAGCAATGGCAGACAGACACACACACAAATATGATGGGCTTCTTTCAGTTTCTCTCTGCTAAATCCACTCGCAAGGCTTTGGTCAGCCCAATGCTATAGTGAAAGACACATGCCAAAGGTACCACTCAGTGGGACTGAACCCAGAACCATGTGGTTGGGAAGCAAGCTTCTTACCACACAGCCACACCTATATATATAAAATTTGATGTCCTCTGTTCCAGTTTTGCATGGCTCACACAGAATTTGCCAAGTCAGATTTTCTATAGCCAGGTGCACTTTGTTACCAACCCTCCTTTGTCTTCAAGCAAGATTATACTTGCTCGTTGCTAAGCACCTTTTTTTTTTTTTTAAATCAAAAATTGCATTTATGATGGTGATGCTCAGCTTAGTCATCACACAATCTCTTAAGGCTACACACATGGTGGGCTTCTTTTAGTTTCCATCTACCAAATCCACTTAAAAAGCTGTGGTTAGCCTGTGACTATAGTAGAAGACATTTGCCCAAGGTGCCACACAAAGGGATTGAACCCAAGACCACAATGGTTGGGAAAAAATTTCTGACCCGCATGGCTGAATAAACATCTTTCTATTAAAAGAAAGTATTCAACAAAGAAACTATTTAAATGGAAATGATTTTATGTCCTTTCACACTGATCAGATTTTCACAATTCAAAAGTTAATTTCTACAGCCTACATCAATAAAGATCCCTCTTTGAATTTGTAGTTCATTTTAAATATGTGAACATTACTATTGTTTTAAACAGCAATTATACCAAACTTTCTATATACATATATCATGAATATAAGACAAAAAGTGTGTATTATACACAGAATTTTTTTTTTCTTTCTTTACCATAGGATTTCAGAGCCCATGCGAGTTACATAGTACATACGAATATTATTTGGGAAAAAGCAACAGCATTCTGTGAAATTGCTGTGTGGCGTGGCACATGGTAATGTTTCAATCAAATCCCTTCTCAAAGATAAAATTGACTGGAGGAAAATAAGATAGCCAGCCAGGTCTTTGCATCCTTTGCTGTTTCTCTCCTTTCAGTTTTACTCTGAAGAAGCATGGTCTGGACTGGTGGACCCAGACTCCACTCCATCCCTACAGTAGTTGCTTTTTCCCAAGTGATACAAGTCTTACTGATGCAGACCATCACCAGTCTGCTCGGATTCTGTTAGGTTTTTTGAGTACATTTCCAAATTGTTATTACATGGATTTTTAATTTGAATAATTTTCTGTATTATCTGCTCTACTTATTTGTTCTAAAATGAGTTTTTTTTTGTTGTTTTTTTTTAATTTACTGCTTTTTTTTCCTTTTCTTCAAAACTGTATTTTAACATTTTAAGCATTTTGAATTATTGTAGGTCCTATTCCTAAAATCAGGAGAACACTCTCTGGTGTCAGAGAACACCCTTACAATAGGGTGGCTCTCCCCTGATCTTTCTCAAAAGCAGGTTAGTCCCCAATTTAATACAGGTTCTATCTTGTAGTTTTTTTTTACTTATTTATTTCTTTGTTTCATTTAAAGATATATGAAGAGCTTTAAATGTTTAATCAAAACAACATACCCACGACCCATCCATCCACCCACCCGCCCAGATACCAAAAATCAATTTTCCAGCTTGGTATTTGAGACCAGTTTAAAAATCCGATCAACTGTAACCATTCAAGCATTTGTTTGCCAGTTCGACAACCGTTTTCATGCACCAATGCAACTCTGCACAACAGCTTAAATGCTGATTCTGGAATATATTTCAAGTTACTGTTGCCAGCTGAACCACAACCAACTCAACTTGTGAATGATTGGTGTTTTTTTTTGTTTTTTTTTTCCCCTTATATTAAGTATTGCTACGTTATTTGGACCATCTGATTCCAGTCCACCGCCCTAAAAAAAAAAAAAAAAAATTAAAAAGTTTATATTTTGCTGTGTTTTGGGTTTGAAATTTGCAGCAGTATTATTTTTGGATTTCAAAAACGAATATTAAGGAAGGAATCGTGAACTCATTTGCACTTAAACACACATACGCACACAACTTCTTTGCCGCCATGGTAACTAAAGTTGTTGAAAGCATTCTCATAATTGTTGTCCTGATTATGAAACATCATTAACTGCTGCAAGCTAGGACTTTTTTTTAAAAAACTTTATCAAATCATTATATAAATATAATATAGAGATATTTGTCATAAAGTCCTAAAAGTTTTTGATATTTTACTTCCAAACAAAATGCCAATATTTATTCAAAGAATTTTAGCAAATATTGGGTTTTTTTTTTATTATATATATATATATATATATACATACATATACATCATGGAAATCTATCCACTTGTTCTTGTTGACAAACCAAACCACTTCAGAAGATTCTAATCAAATAAACAGATTTTGTTAGATCAGAAGAATTTTTTTTTCCCCCGAGACTTCATTATCAAAACACACTTTCAGTTGTTCACTTGTACTTCATCTTTGAATGATCATGTAAATTTTAAATATTCCTCTGAAGGCTACATAAATGGTTGCTGCAGAAATCATTTAAAAAAATAAAAATAAATTTTTTTTTCCTCTTAAATTGCTTTTAATACATTTACCAAATTGTCCTTGCACATTATTCCCCCAAGGAAGACAAATTTCACAACAGTAAAAAAAAAATTTTTTTTTAATCTCCAATATTTGCTGAAGTGCTTATTGAATTTTAAAAATATATTTGCTTTCATTTGGAAATTTGTAGAATTTTTGGGACTTTATAACCATCTTAAAATTTTTTTCTCCCCATTCCTCACCATGTCTGAGACTGATGTTTTCTGTGAAATTTAGTGATATTTTAGCCAGAGTTTAATTAAAATTTAGCTATAGGGCCCAACATACAGTGAGTCAGATTTATATGGAAACTCAGGTTTTTGTTTTTTGATACATATACATATTTTGTGTTGTGACTTTTGGATATTAGATTCATGAAATTTTTGTATGTAAATATTCTTTGCTCTTCCTTCTGTCCCTGTCTTTGTCTTTCTCTCTTACTTTGTCTCATTCTCATTCTTAATCTTTCTCTTTTCTCGCTCTCTTTCTCTCTTTGTCTTTTCACTCTCTCTCACTGTCTCTGTCGATTGCTTCTGGACTTTCCAGATTCGATTTCTTGTAAAAAAGAAAAAAAAAACACTGAAATTTGTCAAATGTATATTCTGCTATATTGTGCTTTGATATTTTTTTTAAATTATACATACATACAAATATATTTAAAAAAAAAAAATTTTGAGCTGGAAAGAAGAATAAATTTTCACGTGCAATTTTTTTTATTATTTATATGTAGAATAAAATTTTTAATTTGAAAACAAAAAAGAATCGAAGTCTTCTGCTTTTGACTTAGAACTGTTTCTATTTTTGTTAATTGTTCTCTGTTGATGAATATTATGGGTGGGAAGGAAATATACAGTTGGCATCAGAAGAAAGAAGATTATTTTCGACATGCTAGAATTCTGCCCAAACCGCACGAAATCTTAATGAAGGTCATCCCTTCCCTTCAAATGTTGCAAAGTGTGTGTTTGTGTATGCATATGTGTATATATGCACATACATATATAGAAGATATGTACACACTGACGTGTATATATATATATATATATATATATATATATATATACACACACACACACACACACATAGAAGATATGTGCATACATACGTGTATGTGTTTATGTATATACATATATACACACACATATATATATATATGTGCGCACATTACATATACTCTTAAACATGTGAACACTTGCTACCTGGATGTTTAGGAAATCTCTACTGAAATGAAAAGGGAACACCCATCCCTCATCTTTCCACACACGCCCCTCCTGCTCTATTTCTCTGTCTATATATCTTAGACTTTCTCTCTTTCTTGAATTTAACCAATGTTTACTTTTTTTTTTTCTTTTAAAACTCAAATCTGTCTGTTCTTCCCCCCTCGTGCTACTGCAGACAAATTCAGTTTTGATTACTCCAGCTTCTTTCTTAATCATTTATAACAAAAACAATGTCTATTGGTTTAACCAATTTCAGTCTTTAACAAAGATCTCTGTAGTTTTTTTTATTTATTTATTGCTGAAGTTAATCTTGTAGTTGTTTCTTATTACTAATAAGATATTACTAACACTTTGAGATAAAAAAGTTGTGCTCTTTGAGATAAGTAGAGGGTAATGGTCATTATGTGGTATTTTTCCTTTCTTTCCCCCCTTTGCCCACCTTCAAAACATTCATCATTAGACAAGGGAATGTGGTTGATGGGTTTTTAGACAACTGTTGACACCAAGATATTATCTGAGAAACTCATTTTGGGAGAATGCAACATTATTTTATTTATTTTAAACCATGCTGTTGTTTAGTGATGAAATATAAAATCAACTGGAAAAAACTGCAACTGAGCTGACTCGGCACTCTGTATATATAAATTTTACATACAATCTCAAAGTTAAGTCTTGTGTTGACTCTGCAATTCCATCTTCTGGAGTTAAAATACATTCCAGTAAATATATATTGAAGTGAAACGCTGTTGTATAAACTAGTGTATTTCTAATTTAGTGTAAATAAATCCATGCCAGTTTATTGCTGCAAAGGCTGCGCCCTTAATCCAATCAGGTGGTGTAAAATGTACTAAATTTCATCTTTTAATTTAAAGTGCTAGCTTTTATGTAGCTGCAGACATTGTAAATTGAATATCATGAAATTGCACATGATATTGCCATAGATTTCATAAATATGAAGTCCAGCAATAAATTGTTTTAATTGCCCCCTTAGCATTCAGATTACTGTTGAATTGTAATGCTTATTTATTCACATTGTTTTGAATTTATGATTCATCATCTTTAGCTTTGAGATTTTGATTATAGACTGGTATTATAGGTTTAGTGTAAAAGGTTGTATCTGGCCACTTAGAGAATAAAACCAGTGAAATATTTTGGCTGGATATGGCCAGCTTAAATGCTAAAGGGTTAAACTAGTGATTTTATAAACAAAAATGAGCTGCAATTATGCTTTGTGCTGCCAAGAAATAACCTGGAAAATGCACAGCAAGAGTACTTTTTCTTTTCTTTTGTACATTTAAAACTCAACAGTTGACAGGGAATCGGTGTCAAGCATGAAAAGCATTGTACAAAGTTTAACGCTTGGTTTGCTTTATAAGCAGGGCTAGCACCTTGTTTAAGACTTGACCAGCTATTTTGATTTCTTGATTTTGAAATCCTTTCAGAAAAACTTAAATGGGAAATGTCATGCCTAGACTAACCGTACCATTTGCAGGCAGGGTCTTGTGGTGTAGAGTGAATGTTGAACTTGGTTGGCATTTGACATTACAGCTCCTAACTAGATAACAAAATTTTTGCTGAAGCTATCTTGTGCAGTGTGAAAGGGAATGGGAGCGACATCTTAATTATCTAGCCATGGGTAGGTTTATCTCTGCTTTAATGCCATGAGATAACTCCATTTCTAATGCCCAAGTAAAGAAGGTTAGGTTGGAGAAAGAAAAAAAAATTTCCCCTACCCAAAGCTTTTCCTCCTGCCCCTCCCCCACTTTTTTTTAATACATAATTTTTTTAATCTTTAATTTTTAGCATGTGCTTCTTAATCCAGGCATGAATAATAATATAACTAGCACACTTTTGATTCTCAAAAGGTTCAGTAATGTCTAAAAAAAAAAAAATCAATTTAAAAATGCAACTCTGAAATGTTTCTCTTAATAATCGTAATGCGGTTTTGTTTCAAAATGACTAACATTTGTCTTTTTTTTTCTTTTCTTTTTTTTTTTTTTTCCACCTTTTTTTAACCTAGCTGGCAACTAACCCTATCATCCTGGTCACAAAGCCCTGAACCCCCTGTTCGTGTTGTAGACTTCAACATTGCCGGGTGGGATGTTACAGAAGGCGCAGGTGGGGCGTGTTGCGGCCGACAAGCAAAAAGCAAAAAATTTTTCTAAAAAAAACAAAAAAAAATATTTATATATATAAAAAAAAACTTCTATTATTACTACTACTACTACTACTCCACCTCGCAGTGCACCATGACTACCACTTCTACTATTACCACCACCACTACTACTTCCACCACCACTACTACTACTACTACTGCTGCTACTACTACTACTACTACTATTACTACTGGCATCAATTTATCTACAGCTGTCCATTTCCACTCCATCCTTGTCAGTATTACTGCCAGCTGTCTTGTGGCCAAAATGGCATAACTACCACCACCACCACCACCACTACTACTACTTCTACAACCATCTTCATCATCTACACCAAGCACAGCAGTTGTCAATGGAGAAAGCAGAGATAAGAGAACCAACAGAAAAGGAACAACAGTTTAGTTGAAACATAACGAAAACTTTAAAAAATGCCTTTGGGGTATTTAAAAAAAAAAAAAAACCAAAAGAGGAAAAAAAACCACAGCCAATGCAGACGAAGACATTGGATTCAATATCTTTATTTTTAGAAGAAAAAAGTGAATTTTCAAATCCTTTTCTTTTTAAAAAAAAAAAAAAAAAATTTTTTCTCTCCATTTCAAGGATTTTCATCTTAAAGTGAGTTTTTTTTTTAATTTTTAGTTTGTCTCCTTCACAAATATATACATATATTTGTGTGTGTGTGTGCGTGCATGTGTATATGTGCAGATATTAAAAAAAAAAATCTTTTTTTTTTTATTACATTCTGTCTGGACTGAAAGAATATTTACAAATATGCAGCAGGAGATTTTTGCAGTAGTAAAAAGTGCCTATTTTGAATTCTGAACTTTTTTTTTTTTTTTTACTTTTACTAAAAAGAAAAGAAAAAGGAGACGAGAAAAAGAAATGTCTGTTTATATTAACTAAAAAAAAAATGCTTTGGTTTTATTAACTGGCAAATTTGTCTTATTGAATTTTGGTTTTTATTAACTTCAATTAATACTTCACAAGTGAAATGGAAGTTAGTGTGTCTGAGTTTACGGAAGAAAAGAAAATGGGGAAAGAACTAAAAGCATATTATTCTCTGAGAGCTTCAAGAGTATCTCCTATCCTTCCGCCACTTTCTATCTATATTCTCTTTTCCACCACCATTGGCCCCTCTTCTGAAGGGTATGGAATTAGTTGAATTAGTTTTAATTCTCTTTATGGTGGATCTGTGTAAGTTTTGTTCAGTTTCTTCTTGGTAATTAAAAATTGCCTTCCCCTTTTCTACCTCTTGAAATTGCTAACATAGGATGTAGAAAATTTAGGATTCTACTTGCTGCGCTACATCTTTTGTTATTGCTAACAGTAACACTTGGACTTAATAGAATGTTCCCCCTGGTTACTCTCTTGCTTTCTGCCCATCACTACAGTCTTTCACATTCTGTATCTGTAATTGCTGCTTCATTAGGGTCTAATGTGTGATGTTCTGTGTAGACTCATTATGGCAAGGTCAAGGAAATGGTCAGAATTTTTTCTTGTGGCATTTACAAAACTCACATGTTCATGTGTCTACATTGGCAACCTGTCAGCTACTGTTTCTCATTTTAAATTTGAAAACGCATATGCTCATGCACACACATACACTCTCTCTTTTTCTCTCTCTCTCTCTATATCTCTCTCTCTCTCTCTATATATATATATATATATATATATATATCTCTGTTTAATCACTTTATAAGATATCCAAGGCAATGAACAAAACTTAGATTTATCCATACATATTTCTAAAGCAATTTTTCTTTTGTATCTTCTGTCTGAATATCCTTGAAAGTTTCTGGTAGATGTTATAGCAAGCTATGGTTTTCATTTTCTTTGTTTTGTCTTCCCCACTCTCAAGTAATTATCATGGTGGTATTTGTAAGTACTTAAGCATTATTTCTCACAACTTGTAAATTTGTTTTTACTGTTGAGGCTAGTTGATGTGATGTATCTTCTTTCCCCTTCCTTTTCTTTCCCATTTTTGTGCAAGGAAGGAGTTGTCAACAGAAAGCTAATTTCCCCTCTGTTCAATATATTATTATTATTATTACTGCAGGTGGTGCATTAGAACTTCCCCCTTCTCTGGTTAACTTTGCCTATCATCCTTTCTGGGGTTGATAAAATAAAGTACCAGTCATTTACTGGGGTAGGTTGACAGTATCAACTAACCTCTTCCCCCATCAAAATTGCTGGCCTAGTGCCCAATTAGAATTATCATTTTGAAATTTAATGATCATTTTAAACTTTTTGTTTCTCTGAAACTGTTTTAAACATATCAACAAGGAAACACTACTGTACAGGCAATATTTTCGAAATCGTCTCTTCTGAACTTAGTGCATGTCTACGCACTCATGCATATATATATGTATGTATATAGTCAAATCGGTGTTAAAAAAGGGTGCTAAGTTAAAGTAATAAGAAAACCAAATTTGCTAACTTCATTTCGTGTTTTCTTGATTTCTCTTTTTTTTTTTTTTCTTTAATGAGATGGGGGCTGGGGGGGGGGATAATGGTGCTGAAAATATATTTGTTCAAAAAGAAAAAAAAAAAGACACTTCAGGTGACTGACAAGGTCTCTTTGTCACCTTCAAAAATTCTTAGGTTGGTTTGTAGATCCCACCCGCCCACCCACCCACATACTGCTACAGTTCTAGTAATGCCTTTCATTTTTATTACTATTGTCCTGTCTACAAAATGGTGTTTGTTCCCTAGATTGAGTCTAGTCCACTGCATTGGCAACTCTTTCAGAAGGATTTTTTTAGATTTTAGGGCTTTCTCCATCCAAATGAAATTGTAATTGCTACTTTTTGTTTGGATGGAGTTATTGCAATTTCTATGGAACCTTCTGAAAATGGGGGAGTTTGTATATACCCTTAAGGGGTTTCCTGGGGTTTTTAAGCAAAATTATTACAGAAAAAAAAATAGACCTAACTTAGAAAAAGAAAATAATCCCACCGAAAAAATATTTTTTCTAGTGTTTTTTTTAAAATTTTTATTTTACTTTTGTTCACTTTCATAGTTTTGTGTGATTGTCCTGTAACCGGATTTCTTTTTTTTTTATAATTTTATTTTACATTATCAAATTATTTTAATTCATTTCCAAATGGGTTGCACTTAAGGATTATGGGATATTTTGGCTCTCTGGACTTTAAAAAAAAAAAGGATTTTTTTTTTTTTTTTTTTCAGAATTTTTTTTTCTTCTGCATAATTTTTCATGTTAATGTAATCACCTGAAAACAAACAAAAAATACAAAAAAGAAAAGGTAAATATCAGTTTTGAAAAGTCTATTTATAAAATATATATTTAAAGGAGTTTTAAAAATACATGGATTTAAATAATAAAGAAAAAGTTGAACTGTGGAGACATCTTACAGGAAAGTCCTGTCACCTGACATTATATATATATACATATATAATATATATATATATATATATAATCTAACTCTTGGGTGATTATCTTAGTGGCATGAGAATCTCCCAAATGTCACTGGCAAGATATGCTCTTTTTTTAATTGTGCCTTATAACTGCATGTACTAAATCCGGCCCCCCCTAAAAAAAGCTGACTAGAGCTTTGCATATTTTAATAAGAAGCATATTTTTGTTACCTTGCTGAAAAGAAACTATACTTGTGCTGTTATTTTCATATCTCTAAGAAGGAGCATAATAATAATAATATTAATAATAATAATAATAATATTAATAATAATAATATCAATCATTGCAGCCAACTAACTTTTTTTTCATTTTTTTAATTTTATTTTCCCTTTCAAAAAAAAAAATTCTAATAGATTTGACTTGAATCTCATCTCACTTCTTACTAATTCTGATGTTAAGCCCTGTCAAGTCATATTTGGTGAATAAACAAGGATATATAAGATAATAATAATAATAATAACGGTATTATTGGTAGTAAAGTTGAAAAGAAAAAAAAACCCAAAGTTTTTTTTTTTTTTAATGCAAAGACCAGTATGAAAAAAAAAACAATTAAGGCACTGGAAATAATGTCTGGCTATGGGCTGACATTTTAGAGTTTACCATTTTCCATATTTTGTATCTTCTTTTTAGTGAAAAATAAACTGGTGTTGCTAGCCAACTTGATTTCTTCTACACTTTTCTTTACTAACACTTACTAATGCTTTTTTTACATTTTTTTTTTTTTACATTTTTATATTTTCCTATTTAATGTTTTTCTTTTCTCTTTTTGGCTTCCCTACACGCTCACATGCTTTTTTTATGATTATCTTTCTCTCCCTTACCTAATAATAATAATTTTGGTAGTAACAAGTTCAGAATTTCAGTTTAATTTTTCTTTACAGAGACTTACAGTTCTTGTCAGCATTTCCCCGTTTCCTTAGCCCTTGCCCGTTCATATTTTCAATTTTACATTATTTATTAAACAAGAAATTTTCAAAATAGCTCTTATGTGGTCACTGCTGAGATAAGATGTGTATATATGTAGATTTAGATGTATATAGATTTAGATATATATGATATAGATGTATATATTTCCACATTGGTGTTTTATGTTTGGCTTGGAACAAGAAGGCTCCTAAATCCATTATGCTGATGTTTCATAACCTTAGTGTCATTTTCAAATTACACTGCTGTAATGGTGTCTGGGTTGCATGTTGTACAGTAAATTGCAAAGGATCTCAGGGATATTTTGATACCTGATAAAAATCCTCAATACAGGATTTAAAATTATAATAGCAAATCCTGTTTTTTTTTTAATCTTATCTGGTGTGGCTGTGTGGTAAGAAGCTTGCTTCCCAACCACATGCTTCCAGTTTCAGTCCCACTGCATGGCACCTTGGGCAAGTGTCTTCTATAGCCTCAGGCCAACCAAACCTTTGCGAGTAAATTTGATAGACAGAAACTGAAAGAAGTCCGTATAGGTTTGTGTGTGTGCGTTTCTCTCCCCTGCACCAGTACACCTGTCTCTTGACAACTGACTCTGGTGTCTTTGTCCCCATAACCTAGAGGTTCAGCAAAAGAGACTGATAAAATAAGTCCTGGGGTTGGTTTCTTCATCTAAAACCCTTTAAGGCAGTGCTCCAGCATGGCTGCAGTCAAATGACTGAAAAAAGCAAACGAATATATTGATATAAAATCATGATAGAGCAGTGAATGCTAAAGTGACAGCTTGCTTTTTCTATATCCTTATAAGGTCAATGCATTTGACAATTTTTTTTTCTCTTAGATTCATTTTGGAAATTAACTTTATTTAATTTAAAGAATTTTTTGTCTTTTTTGCTGCCTGGGTATCTCTCCATTTAAGTATCAAACTTTGTAGATTCAGTAAATTTATGTCCTTCATAAATACTTTCAGGTTTAGATTTTTAAATCTATAATCTCAAAATGTATGATGGTGTCCCCAGCATGGCCAAAGCCTGCAGGTTGAAACTACAGGTACACCACTAATATATTTTTTTTTTCCATCCCTTCCCTTGTATCCTTGGTTCCCGAGCCTTGACACATTAACCATTTTGCCAGACCATCTGTGGTCACATAATAAAAATTCCTCAACACACCTCTAACATACCAAATTGTACAGTATCAATGAAGGCACAAGGGTATTTGGCTCTTGATTGTAACGCCTTGATGTTGATTCCCAGTGGAGTGTTGTGTCCTTGAGCAAGACACTTTATTTCACATTGCTCCAGTTCGCTCAGCCTGTAAAAATGAGTTCTGTGTCATGCTGAATCTCAGAACTACATCAACAGTATGCATATCTGTTAAGTGCTCACCCACGATTACATGAGTAGGTTATTCCATTGGTCAGATCAACTAGAATATTCCTCATCATAACCAGAGTGCTGGTTAGTTGTGCAGCATCCGTACATCTAAAATGCCATGACCTGCCAGGAAACTTAGATTGAATGAAAACAGTATTAAATATAGTTAGATGAAATACAGGTAATTGTGCATTACATTTGTATATTTCTTAATTGCTGTACTTAAAAAGAATGCTACGGCATTATTGCTCCCAAGTTGGTAAATTTTAGGATTTGATCAGAAAAGTCTTGACAGTGAGGGTCATTAGAATTACTGCCCATTTCAAGTTGATCATTTCATCTTATATTTTGGATATTGCAAGTGAGGCATCTGTTTGCATAAACTTTAATATCTCGTCCCTTTTACTTCCACTATCATAAACAGTAGATGAAACAATATCACACCTCACATACGGTAGCACCATGGTTCCTTTTTTTTTTTTTTTTTTTTTTTTTTTTTACATACCAGTGCCACTGTCTTCTCCTACCTGTAGTAGCCATAGCTAAGGGTAACTTTTTTTAAAGCTTAATAAAGCAGAGCCGCTCTTAGAATTTCAGTGTTGCCACTAACAAGTGTAGTGTAAACGATGCATGTAAACATATGGTACACGTAATTCCACCTGTGGTTGTGCAATGAACTAGATTGGCAGCCATGAGAATCCGAAATTCTCCTTTGTAATTTATACGGATTAAAGGAGGTGCCAGACCATCTGTTGCTGGATGTGATTGTAGAGTGTGTGTGTGTATGTGTGTTTATTTATATAAGTCCATTATTAACATCCAGTTTTGCATGAGTTGGATGAGTATATTGTAGAGGCCTTTGGATATTTAGGGTGTCTTTTTCTATTTGGCCTTGCACACCTTCGAAGGTGCAAAGCCAAGATGATCTGTTGACAGGTTAAATGACAAAACTGTCACAGCTTGTAGCTCAGTGCAAATGAAAATTGGCACACACACGCATGACAGGCTTCTTTCAGTTTCCATCTACCAAATCCACTTAAAAGGTTTTGGTTGACCAAGGGCTATAGCAGATACTGCTTCGAGGTGCCACACAGGGTTGGGACTGAACCAACTGGGAAATGCACTTAATCACATTAGCATGTCCATGCATGCACACACACACACATGTGCACAGAGATGGCTCTGTGGTTAACAAGGTTGCTTCCTGACCACATGGTTTCAGGTTCATTCCAACTGCACAGCACCTGAGGCAAGTATTATCTACTATAGCTGTGGACTAACCAAATCCTTGAGTGGATTTGGTAGATGGGAACTGAAAGACTCATTTGTGTGTGTGTATACAATGTTTGTGTCTTGTCTTGACATTGCATAATTGTTGTAAACGAATGTCATTCATTTCCAATATCCAGCAAAAACGTGTTTGGCCATGAGGAAATATTACGTTACTTGGTAACAGCAAGGGTATTTGACTGTAGGAAAATTTGCCTCAGTAAATTTCATCCAACCCATGCAAGCATGGAAAAGAGATGTTAAATGGTGATGCATTTATTCATTCCTGTAGGATGATTGGTTCATAGGAACATGGTTTAGCCAGCAAGAATCTAGAACTGAGAAGCTTGAGTGTTAGCACACCTCATCCGTAGCTGTGAGTCTAATAGAAAATTGTCTTAGACTTGGTTGCAGATTTTGTAATAAATACAAACACACACACTGTTGAAAGCTGAGAAAACTTTATACAAGCGTGTAGTTTCTAATCTTCACTGTTAATATTGCTTTTGCAGAAATGTTAGGAATTTGGACAAATTAAACCTTGTAATCAAAGAAAGCAAAAAGGAATAGTGAGATGTAACCTGAATAATCCTGTTCACTAACTTTAAATTTTAACTCATTTGTATTATTTTCTAGTTCATGCTATGCACTTTAACAGTTATTAAATTAAAAATTAAATTTATTTAAATAAACAATAAATAAACATCTTAACAAAATCTGTTTAACCCTTTAACACACCCACTGTTCACTCTCTTCTCTAATATCTTAAATTTGAAAATATACTGTGCTAAAATCTGTTAGTTTAGTATTGGTTATATTGGAATTCTTCCAACTACAACTTCTGTTAGTAATGCTCTTGCAATGGTTAACATATCAAAGCCATATAGCAAATGTGTGTATGTGTGTGTGTGTGTGTGTGTGTGTGTGTGTATATATATATGTATATATATATATATATATATATATATATTATATATATTCCGATTTCTGGCTTTGGTTTAATTTTTAAGTGTTTCTTTGTATTAGCTATATTTCTATATCATAGGAAAACATTATTTCTCTAAATCTGATTCATTACATTTTTGAATCTTCTCTTTAATTACTTTGCACACACACACAAAATGAAAGAGTAACTTGTAAAATATTTCTGAAATATAACTTCGGGAAAAAGGAAATCCTATAGATTAATGAAGGTTAACTGTTGACTGAAGTTTGTGCAAAGCATCAGTCAACAGTTTGGCACACAAAAACAGCATGTATAGATTCTAGTACTACTAGTAATATTAGCAGTCTGTTATATATATATATATATATATATATATATAAATATATATATATTCTTTTATTATTTCTACTTTTAGTTTCTATTAACGCACCTTCGTATTACTACTACTGCTGTTATTTTTTATTATTACTACTACTACCACTGCCTGAAATATCTTTGAAGATGATTGCTGCAAACCAAATTCCTTGTATCCCTGCTCTCCTGCAAGCGACATTGTCTGGAAATCCTCTTCCTATAACTACTACTGCTTCTTCTCCATTTAATTCCTTTGCAGCTAACTGGTGGACTAGGACACAGAATCTCCTGCCCTCTCTCCAACCCTTTACACCACACACACACACATACTCAGAACTTACTGATCTGTGAATCATGTCATAAATTTTTTTCTTCTCTAAGAGCTTAATTAACGAAAAAAAAAAAATGGAATGAAGGATCTGAAACTTAATTTGTTTTATTCGTTTATACCTAACAAACCAACTCTAATCACCCCTTTATTTTTTGTTTTCTCTTTCCTAATCCCTTTGCCATTTAATCCTCAAGTCTCACTTACCTACCTTGTCAGGATTATCCTGTAGCGGACTCCAAGACATGTCTCTTGCCACTGGCTCTTTCACATGTGATGTATTTTTCCAAAGCAGGTGACTTACAGACACATTACTAAATGATTGCTCAATTCTTTATTATTTGCTCAAAATATGCATCTACCTTACCCCTATTTTTCCCCCTGCCACCTGTCTGCTATTAAGAGTCCAAATTTCAAAGGTTCAGCTCCCTTTTCCCCCTCTTGTGCCACTAACATACTGGGGTCGATCCATGCAAATCATTGTCATACTTATTCTCCACTCTCTCAAAAATTTAAATCATGTGCCAAGCGAAAATCCTTTGCTCAACTGAAGCACCATGGCGTATCGTGTAATTTATGTTAACTAATTACATCTCTTTGTGAGTTTAAATCTCTCATGAAGTTTAACTTTGCCTTTCATCCACCCTTCTAGAGTTGTTAAAGAAGAACCAGCCAAGTACTGAAGGCAGAGGGTTGATTCAATATCCCTCTCTTTTTCTTTCTTTCTTCCTCTCTCTCCTTCCTTCCCATACGAATTTTGAGGCATTGTACCAACGTAAAATCATTGTGCTCAGATGAACAAATTGAAAATCTAAATCGTAACATTATTTTTAAATCTCTAAAATTTCTTCAGGAAAAAAAATGACTTCCTTTTAAAATACATAAAAAGAAAAAAAAAAAAAATTGGGAAGAGAAAGTTATGCTGTTTTTTGTTGATTTTTGTTGTTTTTTTTTTTTAATAAAAAAAATCATTTTTGAAGAAAATATAACGGCAAAATATCAATCAGTATTTTACAACTTAATTGTGCCAACTTTGTATACGAAAAAAAAAAAAATTAATTGGCAGAAAGCCCTGTGTAAGCATAGCAAGTGTCATGTGATCTCTATTTCCCCTCATCAAACGTCATATCACTTTGAACTAAATGAAGATAATTTTTTCATATAACTTTTCTCTTCACACACAACTCGACTCATATACACACACACACACACACACACACACCTACATCTCCCACCCTCCTCAACCTTCACTTCCACACTTTCTTGCACCATAATACCACATGGTTCTTGAAGAATTTTCATCAGCATTAAAGGAATGTTTTGTGCAAATATTTCTCATCCCTTACCATCGATCACTTCTAACACCAAATGACACTGCCTTTTCGTCTATTTGAGTTGGAGCTTTTTTTCTTTTTGTTTGTTTCTTCTTGAGAAAGTTAAAAAAAAAAAATTATATAAAAAATTCATTAATAAACTTAAAAGGAAAACAAAGCTCAACTTGAAAACATTGAGTGTGAATGAGCGAGTGTATATGTGAATGTGTTTGAGTGAGTCCAACCATGATCTGATTTGTCTATGATTAGCATTTACTGACTTCAATCTAACTAAAGCCGTGTTTTATCCTCTTGGTTTGTGTTTATTTCTTTATTTATTGTAATATGTTATTGTTATATATACTTTTTACTCTTTTACTTGTTTCAGTCATTTGACTGCGGCCATGCTGGAGCACCGCCTTTAAATCGAGCAAATCGATCCCAGGACTTATTCTTTGGAAGCCTAGTACTTATTCTATCGGTTTCTTTTGCTGAACCGCTAAGTTACGGGGACGTAAACACACCAGCATCGGTTGTCAAGCGATGTTGTGGGGGACAAACACACACATACACATATATACGACAGGCTTCTTTCAGTTTCCGTCTACCAAATCCACTCACAAGGCTTTGGTTGGCCTGAGGCTATAGTTGAAGACACTTGCCCAAGGTGCCACGCAGTGGGACTGAATCTGGAACCATGTGGTTGGTAAGCAAGCTACTTACCACACAGCCACTCCTGCGCCTATATATATTTTCTTTCTTAATTTCCTTCACATCACTGAAACTTGAACGATGAAGATGCTCATATTTACTTGTCTCTTCTTTTCTTAACTAAAGATGGACATTTTTGTCATTAGGCAAGCAAAAGCGAAATTGTGATGGCACCTGTGCCCAGCGTTGCCTTCCTGGCAAGTGTAAAGACATTCGAGCGGGATCGTTGCCAGTGCCGCTGGACTGGCTCCTGTGCAGATGGCACGTAAAATACACCATTTTGAGCGTGGTCGTTGCTAGTACTGCCCAATTGGCTCTCGTGCCGGTGGCACTTACAAGCACCTACTACACTCTCGGAGTGTTTGGCGTTAGGAAGGGCATCCAGCTGTAGAAACCCTGCCAAATCAGATGGTGGCTTTTCCCCTAATTTTTCAATTTTTACATTCGATTTTTTTTTTTTTTTTTTAACATCCGAGGTCATGATTCAAAATTGTACAAAGCAAATTTCAAAAGAGTTTATATGGATAATTTACAGAAAGACTAGTGAGGTTTTGGGGTTTTTATGTCCTTACAATGTCTAAAGTATACATATACATATTGGAAGACAGGGTTTTAAGCGCACTTGGTAAGTTCCGAGTCTATTCAACAAGGATGCCCAAAAATGATTTTGAGAAGACTAGGGCTTTTTTTTCTTCTCTCTGATTCATAATCTACAATGCTTTAGGCATACATATTCGAAGAAATTAAGGTTTTGGGGAGCACAAGGTAATTTTCGACTCTATTCAATAAAAAAATAGCCCCAAAAGAAATTGTTTTGCTGTAGACGTCTCAAACGCAAATTGGAAGAGAAACAATTGCTACGAAATTTCAAAGAAATGGGGATATGTATAAACATCAGGGTTTACTTGGAATACCGAAACGAAAATGAAATATTCGCTGAAAAAGTAACTACGTTTTAAAAATACATTGAGAAAAAAAAATTAGATAAAGTGTCAGCAATACTTTTATTTTAAAAATGTGTATACGTAAAACAAAAATCTACAGGTAACTTGGTATTTTAAAGCAATGACAAAAATTATACGACATAGTGATGTATAAGAAAAGAAATTATAGACTAACCAGGTTTGTGGCCTAATTTTTCGTTTCAGTATTTTAAGTATATCGTGTTCTTATACACACCCTTTGTCAAATTTACCCCCAAAACGCTGAAGGTTTTGTAAAGATCGCCACCTTACTGCGTTGGGAAGTTTCATATTAGAGAGAACCAAACAAGCTCGTATCCACGTGAAAGTATTAATTTCATCTCCTTGATAGTTACACAATCAAGAGTTAGGTACTACTATATCTAAAAGCATTTTCTTACTTTAGCTACGTTTGACGGAGTTTTGGGATGGTTATCACAACCTCATGGGGAAGGAATTAATTGGTGAAGAGGCTTTTTTTCTTGTCCTATGTTCCATGCGATGATTCTGAAAGAACGTTTTTTTTTTTCTTTACATTTCTTCCCAGCACCCCTCTCCCTATCTAATGCCATGTTTTTCCTTGCCCCGTGAGGTAATGATAGCTTTTCCAAAACTCCGCCCTATATATTTTTTTTTTTTTTTTTTTTACAAGAAAAAACTTCTGTGAACACCTGAAGGCAAAACTCCTACTTGAGCAAAGCCATGGTAACTACGCAACTGTATAACCAAACTTTGTTACTGCTGAATTAAGGAAGGAAGAAAAGAGAGCAATAAGAAAAATCATGCTAACTTTCAAACTGTTTAAATAAAAACAAATTCAGTTAAAACAAACTTAATGCTATGTTAGGTGATATTAGTTACATGTAAAAGATGATTCTTTAAAAATACAAATAAACCCCAATTGTATTAAACAGTAAATCTAAAGGAAAACTATAATAAAGTAGTGGTTTATATTTAGACAAAAACTTTTTAATTATTTCCAGTCTCCATTTTTTTTTTTCTTAACTCTCGGCAATCTTCGGTATTTTTCGGCATTTGTCAATTTTTGTTTTTTTTATCCATTTTCGTTTTTAGTTACTTATTTTCTGCAATAAGATTATGCCTAAGTTAGAGAAAGAACTTTATTTTAGAACGTAATCAATTTAATCAACATCGTACTTTTGAATACGTTCAAAGTTACGATGAGTAAAAAAAACTTCGAAAAATAAAACTTGCCATGTAATATTTCAGAGTAATCTCCCTTATCCGAAACATTTTTTTTGTTTGTTTGTTTTTTTTTCACCTTCCAAGTTAATAGATCTTTGGATAACATTTTAGTTTTGTGACGGCTGCTGACATATATTGCCATATCTTCGTTTAGAAGCAAAGATAGAAGAAAAAAATGTGGATATATCGTGGCAGAATTACAGTTAGAGGAAAACTTAGAAATTAATTTATTTGCCACTAATATAGCATAAGCGGTACTGAAGAGCTTAATTGCTACAATTAATGAAGTATATAATATATATATGTGTGTATATATATGTGTATATATATATATATATATATATATATATATATATAGTATTATGCACACATTAAGATAAAGCCAGATGTTAGTGAAACTATATATATGTGTGTGTGTTTGGTAGAACAAATCAGGAGAAATGGCACTCAATTCATGAGTAATTTTATTTTTGTAATAGGGCCCCAAGAGTATCGTCCGTGCTTCGGTGCCAATCAGAACTTAAAGTTCCAATCGCATCATGAAAAGTGGCCCACCCAACGATATGACTGTTGTTTAATACAGAAAGAGTTCAAACAGTGGAATGCTGTGAGGACGAAAATTGCTAACTTGCTTATATTGATGAGTTTGTTACTTTTTAATACTCTCTTGACACGAACTAATTATGCCGGGAGTAAATACAATATTAGATTAATACCTTATACAAACTATGTCGTTTCTAAACATTCTTAATCTAGCGTCGCGTGACGTTATATTGAAGTAGTAAGCATAGTAAAATTTATATTGAATCTCGCAAAAATAACGAAGTATTTTTTAATGTAAAACATTTTTTAACAATACGAAACACCAAACTGTAATTTAAAAAAAACTTTCCCACTTGAACACTCATGTAACCACGTAAATGTATTTTCATATTTACACACACACGTGATGTCGACAAATTACCTCCCCTTTTGTTTCAGAATTACTAACAATTGCCGCAAGGTTTGTATTTTCTTTCTCCAACTAAGAGGCAAATTTTAAATTCATTTAGAATTTTTATGTGTCATCTTGTACATTGTCATATATCTGATATATATATATATTCCCTTATTGGGACTGTCACGTTAAGTTGGCAATATATATATATATATGTTTAAGTTCCGTCCAGATTTTATAAATAAAAGGCTCTTTGTTTTTCGAGCGCTGGATGGACATCCGTCAGTCGCGCTAAACTGACCAGATATGGAAAGACAGGCAATTTTTGGTTCACCTTTTCTAGAACCTCCCCGGTCTCCGGATGAGCAGTGCCCTCTCCAAATGGAGCTGCTCAGACACCCATGCAGCAACCGAATCCTACCGCTGTCTTGGGCGACAAGGAGACGACTTTATATCTAGCATGGGCCGCCTACGTGCAGGTCGCTGACTACATGCTTCCAACCCGTCAGGTCTGCATGCTTCACCACCTTGCCACCTTGCCGCAGGACTTCCGAATAAAAAAAAAATTTTTTTAGCGCACATGTCGAGTAGGTGTCGGCAATGCCTGCGCTGAGTTTTAGGTCCACTGAGGCTTGCACAACACCTCATAGACCCTCTCCACTTTATTGACATTATCCAGAGACAAGCCGGAGCAAGATGTCTGGTGCCAATATAAGTCGCAGGCTCAGGGATGTGGGAGCGCCGTAATCTCTAGCACAAACCAAAGATCCCCAAAATGTCCAATGCCATTCTCTGCATATTTGGTTTTATATCAGAGTGACCTCCTAGAGACATGCTTCAACAAAAGCGGAGGGGCGCCTCACTCCCAGTGGTCTTTCAGCACGCTGGACACCATCCCGGAATTTCTGCGTACCCGTGCTATTGCTAGATAGCCGTTGAGCCTGCACTAGGTCCATCCGAGCTTTCGACAGGTCTTGTTTTTAATCCTGCTGTGTTTCTAGCAACCCTCCTCACCATAATGTGTGTGTGTCTGTATGTATATATAAACAAGAATGAATTCAGAAAAATAACTGAGAGAGCAGTGTCCTGTATTTGAAGAACGTAAGACAGTAGTGATATAGCAAATACCATGAAACAGATTTTTGATGTAGTAAAGTCATCTCCGAGCTAGAGGACATGTTCCAATTACTAAATGGTAAACTGTGAGATGAACTCTGTATGAGGAGATAACTCACTAGACAAAAATTCTTTAAATTTGACCTGCCATTAAGATAAATGGACAAGCTTATAAATCTGTTTCATGGTATTGTCTGGAGATAAGGACAACCGTGGACACATATTACTATCTTAACGGCCGTTAGCAGCAAGACAAACTTGGACTTGCACAAAAAAGAATAGAACAAATCTATGGCCCAATTAATTTTATTCGTTTCAGTCATTTGACTGAAGCACCGTCTTGAAGGAAGGGTTTTAGTCGAACAAATCGACCCCAGAACTTATTTTTCATGAGCCTAGTACTTATTCTATCGGTCTCTTTTTGTGGAAACGCTAAGTTACGGGGACATAAACACACCAGCATCGGTTGTCAAGCAATGATGGCGCGGGGGCGGACACACATACGACAGGCTTCTTTCAGTTTCTGTCTCCCAAATCCACTCACAAGTCTTTGGTCAGCCATTTTTTATCTATGAACCCCATTGATTACTATTTTATTGTGGTTGACCTTCATAGCCATTCGATGTTTAAAAACTAGTTTTATAGGAATTTCTTTCAAAATTCCTATTTTGTTTCTCACATGTTAACTTGTGTAGATTGAACTATGTAAAATCTTAGAGAAAGAAACATAGTTGTCTCTTGTAATAAATACATGAAAAGCAAGATTTTTTCAGGATCCTCAATTTAATATTTTGTTACGTGGATCCCAAAATATCTTATATGGACCACGGTTGAGAACCGCTGATTTAAACAATTCATGTCATTCGGTGAAGTTATCGTTCTCTCTTCTCTAAAATACTAAACAAGCGAGAGTGTACATGCTCTCTCTCCCCGCTCTCTCTTAGCTTTCTAGAAATAGCAACCAAATCAACTCTCAAATCACACCTCATGAAAGGATATATAAGAATATAATAATATATATTCCTAAATCGACCGGAAGATAATTTACTAGAATGGTACATCAGGTGTAAGAGTCCCTCGATTAGGGTTGACTTGAGGTTAAACAATAACTAATGTTTAAGAATCTTAATTTATCATACTGTACTCTGTTACATTAAACACCATTATATGCACCACTATATTTTATTACAGTAAACAGCACCATTATATATTCTATTACATGAAAAAATTAGACGCTTGCATATTTGGCACGTTGACAACTCTGAGGATCTTCGCCGTCTATCCTCCACGAGACCGCATTACAATTACAAGGACAGACTAAAGGAATAAAATTAAAACGGTTTATTTATTGCTCAAAACATTTACACGAAAAATACTCAGAACCAGGTTTTCGGTGATGCGTCTGTAGTGTAAGAAAATCTTATTACATTACGAAAATAGAAAAGAAAAAAGAGGAAAAAAGACGCATAGAAATGACGACGAAAGCCTCGAGATTGTCATACGTAAGTATTTCATTTATCTCTGTTGTATAGTTATTTACTTATAACATTAATAGAGCAAGTAATATAATATGTTTTCAAGTTATCTGAAGTTCTCTACCGTTACACCATAAATAAAACCGCCTCTTCCATTAAGAGAGTGGGGGAGAAGGAGGGGTAGATAGATAGATAGACACAATCAGAGATAGACAGAGAAAGAAAGAGATGTATTGAGATAGATAGATAGATAGATAGATAGATAGATAGACAGACAGAGAAAGAAAGATATATTGAGATAGATAGATAGACAGACAGAGAAAGAAAGAGATATATTGAGTGAGAGAGAGGTAGATAGATAGACAGACAGATAATCAGAGAAAGAAAGATATATTGAGATAGATTTAGAGCGCGTGTAATTTCCACTGAAGAGTTATGTAGACTCAAAATCCCGATCGCCAACTCTCTTCTCAACGTCAAATTGTTCTTTTAAATACAATATAAATTTATAAGGTAAGGCGGCATTCAAGGCAAGGCTAGCTTACCAAAAGCAACACCTACGGACCATTTTCATTTAGATATTTGTGGAAGAATTCCAAACCCTCGCCAACGCCATTAACTAATTAAAGAGATAACCTTATTGGTCCCACCAGTAGCAATTAATTTCGGCAAGCTTTCGAAGTAACTTTTAAACTGAAGCCGAATACGTAACTGTTTTTTGTTAACCTGATCGTTCACCATAGCGATGTTGCTTCCGAAATAAGAAGATTTGTTGGCATAGAAACATAGAGAGGAATTAGATCCGACTACTTCTTTTCTTGATATTCCTCTCCGCAACGAGAAATGAGTAGCGAAGACAAAAAACAATGAGAGGCTAAAATTAAGGATATTTCTTATGCATAAATTAGAGGGATGTTGTTATTGAATTTATTTCGTCAGTGGGCCTTTTCATTCGTGATGGAGTAGTAGGAGTGTCGTTGTTTGGTATTTTAAATTTGATGGAACCCATGTCTTTCTTAAGCCTGAGTACAGCCGATTTCTTTGAGAGAGAAGGAGAGACGAACAAAAATCGGCACTACTTAAATAGAGAGGTCCCGTTTACAGTGCACACTCGTTAGGGTTAGTTTTAGGTATAGAGCAAGGGTTACGTAGATGCGTAGGGACCTCTGTATTTAAGTAGTATCCAAAAATTGATCCTAGTTCTAGGCATTTTATTTATCAACTTCCAAAAGGAAAAGTAGAACTAGGCGGGATTTGAACTCAAAACACAGAAAGGATTACAGCAAAGATTTACCCAACGGTCTAATGAAAATGCCAAATTACCGTTATGTGGTACAGAGGTTGAAGATTGAGTGATATTTTGTTAGTTTCGTAACCTCAAATTAGTACAACTTAGTTACTTACCATCGCTACCGATTAATGGATTCGAGCGAGTCTCTGCAGTTTCTCAAATTTAGTTTAACTGGTCAAAATATACTCTTATGTGTTTCATATCGTGTCACTAGAATAACCCAATAAAGATAATTAACATTACCCAACCCAATCCATATGGCAGTAAAAGGTTGACAGAATGTGATTTGAAAAGAGCCTCATTAGCACGTAGTAACAAAGCCGTTGGTCTTTGACGAAGTGGGGAGAACATGTGATACTCGATTGCAGACAGATGTGCGCTGCTTTTCAGTAACCTTCTGCTCAACTGTTCGAGGTGAATGGTGGACTAGGAGATGGATTCACTACCTACCGCAACTCTCAGATGGATATGAAGAATGCTGCGAAAGGCCGATAATAGCGGCTGAGATACAAGTATCTTATAAGTTGCTGTTCGAAAGGCAGAACGCCTGGTCTAGATTATCTGCCATACGAGCTTCACGCTTCCTTGCTAGACGTATTCGATGACTGGCAAACCGTCTGCTACAACTGACAGCAAAACAAGAATTCCTAGTTCTGTGAACTAAAGAGTGGTAGCATTGCGGAGAGAGAATGCAGGCTTTTCCATTTTTATTTTGTTGTGGAACGATTTTCTAAGGATCGCAGAACTCATCGCAGAAATGCATTTCATCCTTTCGAAGTTGATAAAATAAGTACCAGTTGAACACTGGTTCGATGTAATTGACTTAACCCCGTTCCACAAGATTTCAGGGCTTCTACCTTTAGTAAAAAGAATTATTACTGAATCGTTAGCACGCCAGACAAAGTTGTTTAGCGGCTTTTATTTTGGCTTTATATTGAGTTAAAATTCCACTGAGATCGACTTTGTCTTCCTAACAATATTACCAACCGTTAGCTACACTCAAAATTATAAATATTGATGAAAAACATAGAGTCTTCAGTGTACGATTGATCTTTTATTTTTTAGGGTTTTTTTAAAAATCCATTTATTTGTTTCAATCATTGGACTTCGGCCATGCTGGAACATCGCCTTGAGAAATTTTAATCGAACTAATTTCCGCTGAGCGCTCTCTACCATTAAGCTAAGAGACACCTGACATTTATTTCTCTCAGCAGAGATAAAAGTTAAGTCAAATACAGCAGAGTGAGTTGATTGGGCGCTGACGATCTGGCGTGGCTGACTGGACATTCAACCAGTTTTGGCACTGGAATCAAATACGCACACGCGCGCAGAAATATACAAGTAGAGAGAATTTAGAGAGGGTGAGGTGGGAGAGAGAGTTATTATAGTTCATTAATTGAGTACGATTGGAAAACATTTCCCTTCTCTTACACATAGAGCTAAATATACACACATAAACAGACCGAGATGGAGAGACAGACAGACAGAAACAGAGAGAGATAATGAGAAAGTGGGGAGAACGGGAAAACATTAAAATGTCTGATGTCAAATAAGTCAACGTCGAATTACTGATGCTGAATAGACAGCACCACAACAGCTATGCCAAAACGTTTTCTATCCCAAATGCAGACAATATTTGAACTCAGAAACGAGCATAAAATAATGTAACTAAATATTGTGAACCATTTTGCTGCCTGACGAAAGTAATCGGTTCTTCTAACATATGCAAAGTAGATTAATTTTGTTCCAAGATTGCAGAAGCTGAACATGGTGTCCTGTGAGCAGAGTAATTAATGGATAAATATATTCTAGCAGTCTCGTGAATTAAATATACGTTCAGTGGAATAAATTAGAAATTAAGTGGACTGAAAATAAATCGCGGGAGGGGGGAGGGTTGTGGGTGAGGAGAAAGAAAGAAAGAAGAGAAGAAGAAAAAACCGCGTGGAAGAATTCTAACAGAATTCCACCGCAGGAAATTTGATAGTGAGACAGTAAAGTTTTTGCAACGTACTCAAATATTGAGGAAGAGGAACAAGAAGAAGAAGGAGGAGGAGGAGGAGGAGGAGGGGGAAAAGCGGTAGAGTGAGGGGGAGTAAAGAGGTAGAGGGAGGAGGAGACTGAAGAGGAGGTGGAAAAAGAAAAGAAGAAGACTGGACCAATGTGAAATAAAGCGTCTTGCTCAAGGATACAACGCGTCGCCGGGAATTGAACTCACGACTTGAGCCGAGTGCCCTAACCACTAAGCCACGCGCCTTCATCATACATACATACATACATACCCTGTTGTTGATGTTGAAATTCCGCTGAAGCGGCCTTGGATCTACGTTAGAAACCGGCTCTTTCTCCATTGGCAAGAAATCTTGAAATAAAACCGAACAATGACATGCATTCATACACCCGTCTGGAGTAAAGTATGGCTGAACTTGGAATCTTGGGGAGACAATGCAAATCCTTAATTCGTAAGCTACAAATGATCTCGATATAAGAATTAACCAGAATAAAGAAAATTGTCGAAGGCGTTTCACTGGCTCACTTTCTTCTTACAAAGTTTTACTTCTTCCCTATAACAATTCAGTTATTCAGCGTTACCACAACAATTATTTGTCAGCAAAACGAAAATGCCCAACGAACGAACCCTTTAATAAACAAATTCTGAGTAACATGATTTTCTTTTAGATTTCTTTATAACAAAACGGATTTAATATGGAAACGCCTTTCGTTGCTCTCGGAATATCAGAACGATATACACAACTAACGGCTTAAGTTTCAAGTCTCCAGTTGGCATTTGTTCCTCACAAACCTTCTGAATCTTCTTTTCTTTTCCATTTTTTTTTTTTACTTCCCACTTTTTCTCAGAAGAAATTTTAGAAAGCAAGCGCTTTCGAAGTAATCCACATTCGTCTACATCACTGCTACTCAAAGTGGTGGTCCGCGAGCCATCAGCTGCCGGTACGCGGCGAGTTTCCAGAAAAGAAAGTAACGTTATAAAATGCTTATGTAATATTGTATTATTTGTTTACAAAATAAATACAAGTTAAAAAAAGTTGTCAACTTTTATTGTATTCATTATATATATTCTTTTCTACTCTAGGCACAAGGCCCGAAATTTTGGGGGAGTGGGCCAGCCAATTAGATCGACTCCAGGACGCAACTGGTACTTAATTTATCGATCCCTAAAGGATGAAAAGCAAAGTTGTCCTCGGCGGAAATTGAACTCAGAACGTAGCAGCAGACGAAATACCACTAAGCATTTCGCTCGGCGTGCTAACGTTTCTTATTTCTTTACTGCCCACAAGGGGCTACACACAAAGGGAACAAATAAGGACAGACAAACGGATTAAGTCGATTATATCGATCCCAGTGAGTAACTGGTACTTATTTAATCGAACCCGAAAGGATAAAAGGCAAAGTTGACCTCGGCGGAATTTGAACTCAGAACGTAAAGACAGACGAAATACCGCCAAGTATTTCGCCCGGCGTTCTAAAGTTTCTGCCAGCTCACCGCCTTATTCATCATATATATGTTGTTTCCGGTATAAACTAATATTACTAAGAAATATTACCGGTCCCTGGCACATTGGGGGGAAAAAAACTGCCAGTACACCACATCAGATAGTTTGAGAAGCACTGGCCTACATTAAATATTACGTTAGACGGATATATACTTCTTTGTATAACAGCCTTTAGTTGCGCATAGACGTTCATTTATTTATCTATTTATAATTGTCTTATTCTTTTGTTTTTTTTTTTGTTTTTTTAAGTTTGCAGTACAACGATTCACGATTCCGCAACAAACACTTGATTTCTTCTACTCTGTTTGTTGGATTTAATTTGGCATCTCTTGTTTTACGTGACAAGATGAGTTGGATAACTGAATTTTAAAAAAAATATTACTTCTGGTTCCGGTTGTTAGTTGTCTTGCTGCAGTCGACCAAGGTGGACATGAATTTTGGGTCTGTCCAAAAAAAAAAAGAAAAAAAAAAATTTGAAGAATTCGCCGGGGTAAGTCGTTTTTATTGCTCAGCTGGGCAACAATTTATTGCTTGTATTTATTTTTTCAGTAAATTGTTGTTCAGCGGTGTAGCATTTTCGCTTTCCTTGGCGAGTTTTTTGTGTTCGTTGTACGAACAAATTTTGTATTCGCTGTCTGTGGGAGGCGAGTTCGCTTCATACAGCGGTGAATTTTTTTTATTTTGACTTTTAGCCGAAAAAGAACCCAAAAAACTTTGAATGAAGTCGAACGAGGTAGGTGGAATTGGTTTCTGAGCTATGTGTAATTTATTGTTTCAATTTTTTTCAGTAAATTCGCCAGCTCTGAGGCAGTTCCGTTTGCTTTCGGCAACTTTAAGTTGTTGCTCATTTTAGTGAGCAAAATTGTGTTTCTCGTTTGTCGTTATTGGTAGGCGTGTTCGAGTCACCATAACAGCGGACTGAGAATTTTTTGTGAAAAACTTTTTGTGTCGCACTTAATTGCGAGAACTGTTGTTTTTGCGGGCGTATCTCGCCTCCGAAAAACTTGCGAAATTCTAACAATTTGTGAAGGATTTTTGTGTTCCTGCTGCTATGGAATGGATTACCTTACCGGAATACCTTTTATTTGGAGTACCTTTATTGGAATACCTGTAGGTTTAAGAAGTGTTTAAGAAGTGGCCTTAGTCACAAATCGACTTCCACTGTACGTGTATATGTGTGTGTGTGTGTGTAGAGTATTAAAAACAGAAAAGAAAAACAATGAATGGAGAACAGAGAATAAGTACATTGGATTTATTGAGTCTTCTTTTTCTCACTTTGATTGATAGAGTCTTTATTGTATTTTTTTCTTTGTTGAAGAATAGCTGAAATAGTGGAGTTGATGATGATGGTGATGGTTTATGATCATGAGGAGTTTTCTGAATAACAATAAGAGATGATGATGGCGGCGGTGATGACGATGGTGATGATGATGATGGTGATGATGATGTGATAATGATAAATGGTGATAAGATGATGAAGCAAAATAATATAAAGCTAAAATTTTTAATGGTTAATCTCCAACACCCCCTCCTACAACTATAAAAAAAAAAAAAAAAACGAAACAAAAAATAGGAAACAAACGTAAACAATAATTAAGAGTGAGACAACTGGATAGAGATTGATAGACAGATAGTAAAAGCAACATTGACACATACACAATGTGTATGTGTGAGTGTGTGTACACAAACGGGAGGAATAGTATTCAATGCATGTGGAAGAGCTTATTTATTCACAGCTGATGATTTCACCTTGTGACTACTCTGAGTTTCAGCTCACTTTTCATCCATTCATCCATCTGATGATCAGATGGATGCACAAGAGTGAAAAACAGAGAACAGCCACAGAGCAAACCACCAGCTTCAAAAGAATATACATGGACATGTCAATATATATCTATCTCCTTTAACAAGGTACGTACAGAGTTGAGAGAAAATTGGTTGCTATTTCTAGCAGGTCAGATAACCACACCAAGACTCCTGGTAGTAGTAGTAACAGTAGTATACACTGTTGTAATTAGTTCTGATTTGCAGAGTTATTTCTAAGTAGGGGGGGTCTTGTCACAACACTGGTTTTTACACAGGACTCTGAGTGTGTGTGTGTGTGTTTGATTATAGTAGTGTAAATATGGGTGTTTGTGAGTATTATCAATTTGAGGGATTTAACAAAAACCCAGCTAGTAATTCCCAATGAAATTGTAGCTTGCAATTCACATCTTGTAGTGTGTGGTATGTACATCTCTTTCCCTCTCTTTCTCCATGCATTTACACATACATATAAAGGAAAGGACGATGAGATTACACCTAGAAAGTTATCTTCCGAAGCACAAGTCCAGACAAGGTTTGCCCGTACAAACCAGACTCCCCTCTCCACACTATCGATGTTATCCAAGAGAAAGGCAAAGGCCGATACAGCTTGGCACCAGTGATGTCGCAACTCATTTCTACAGCTGAGTGTAACTGGAGCAACATGAAATGAAGTGTCTTGCTCAAGAACACACACACACAGCATAGTCTGGGAATTGAACTCATTACTACCTCATGACTGTGAGCCCAGCACTCTAACCACTGAGCCACATGCCTTCACACATACATATAAACGCTTTATATACACATAAAAGGTAAATGGACCTCTGTCGATTTTGAAGATGAGTATTATAGTAAGACCAATCTAGTGAACCAATTTCTCATTGATGGGTGTACAAGTGGCTGAGTATTCCACAGAAAAGTCTCCCTTCAATGTAATTCTCAAGCAGATTCAATGCAATGCAGTATATGTATGTGTGTGTGAGTGTAAGAGAGAGAGAGAGACAAGGTTGGCTCTTTGAATGACAAGTGCAGTCCCTCCAGTGAGGTTGAACCTAGGACCTATTGAATGCAAATCAAACTGGTTAATAAACTAGCCATGCCTTTGTGTGTATATACATATATACAGACACACACACACACACAGATGTACAGAGCTGCACCATATATTATATAAGCACACACACAAATTTATGTACCTTTAAATATACATAACAGTAAAATTGTACATACATACATACATACACGTTTTCTATCTCTCTTACATGATACACACAAATACTGCATCATAATTTATATATGTTCACACACACACACAAATTTAAGTACTTTTACATATGCATAAAAGTAAAACTGTACATACATCACACCCACACATTTTCTTTCTCATGCTATAATTATATACATACTGCACCATATTTTATATATGTACACATACACACACACACACACAAAGTATGTGTTGTACTTAGAAGAGGAAGAATAGAAATAAGAACAGAAACAACATATCATGAGAGCCCCCCCCCCCCCTTACACTTTGACAGTCCCCCCCCCCCCCCCACCCTTCAATTTTCATAATACAAAATTTGAAAAAAAATAAGATAAGAGTTTCGAAATTAAATAAATAATGAATAAAAAAAAAAAATAGAAAAGAAAAAGAACACAACCCCACCCCACCCCACCCTCATAAAAGTAAAAAATAAAACAACAAAAACAAAAGAAAAAAACCCAAAAATCTAAAAAAAAAAATATTTTAAATAAAAAAAAAATCAACCACTAACAATGGCTTTCTGAGCTGGACTGCAACAATCCAACAACACACCACAGACTGTGAAAACACAACCGAGATAAACGAGACCATATACACACGCACACACACATATATATATATACTTACATATATCTATATACATACATACAGAATATTTTATATACATATATATAAATACATACATACACATATAATACACATACATACATAATATTCTATATACATATATAAATACATAATACACACACACATACATATTATATATATATATATATATATACACATATATAATGTTTTATGTGTATATATGAGACATTAGTTTAAAACTAAGCAAGGATTGGCCAGCACCCCTCCTACCACATTCACACACATTACCCAAAAAAAAAAAAAATCAAGAGAGAAGCACGCTGGTTGCCAAATTGCAGATGAAAACTGACACGAAAATTTCACGTTTTTTTCTTCTTTTTTACTGTCAACCGACATGCTGTACACCTTCAGCCTCTTTTCCTTTCTTCACCTCTTCCTACTTTTATGTGAACGCTGTAAACATCCATCCACAAGCAGGTTCTTATGCAGAGAGGTAAGGTAAAGTCAGGTACTACACAGTGAGGCTTTGTTCATATTTCATTTTTTTTTCGCTCTCCTTTTTTTTTTTTTTTTTTTTTAAACCAGCCACCACCAGTGCTGCCATCTATCAGTTTCTGTCTGTTTGTCTGCCAGCCGGCTGGCCTGCCCCCCCCCCCCCGCCATCCTCCGCCGTGTCACTTTCAAAGGAAAAGAAATTTTCATCTGGATCGCCTCACTGAGAAGGGGCTTGTCATGATTTAGCGGGGACTTTGTCGATTTTTAACTTCTTGCCAGCAGATGAATGAGAAGATGTAGCTGAAGGGACACGGCTCTGAAATCGAACAAAACAACAATTAGAATCATAATAATTTTTATGATTTAAGCACAAAGCCTAAAAAAACAAAAAACAAAAAACAAAATGGGGGGGGGGGCGATCAGGGAAAGGTGGGGGTGCAGAAGTTTGGTCACATGAATTTCAGTACTTAAAACTAGAACTTCATTTTATCAATTCTTATTTCTTTATTGCCCACAAGGGGGGACAAACAAGGACAGAGAAAGGGATTAAGTCAATTACATCGACCCCCCCCCCCCTCCCCCAGTGCATAACTGGTACTTAATTTACCGACCCCGAAAGGATGAAAGGCAAAGTCGACCTGGGCGGAATTTGAACTCAGAACGTAACGGCAGACGAAATACCGCTGAGCATTTCGCCCGGTGGGGTAACGTTTCTGACAGCTCGCCGCCTTGAAAGATAAAGTTCACCTCAGAGGGGTGTGTAAGTTGGCAATTCAGCAAAAGAGACCGACAGAAGACGTACCAGGCTTTAAAAAGTAGAAGTATTGCAGTTGATTCATTTGACTAAACTTCAAGGCAGTGCCCCAGCATGACCACAATCTAATGATTGAACCAAGTAATATATATATATATATTCTGCTTCTTATTAAATACTCTTTACCTGCTTTGCACAGTCATATAAAGCATCTGCTACTAGTGAGAGGGAGGGAAAAAGAGATTATGTGATGCTCATGCCATAAGCCAACATCATTCGTGATGTAAGCAAAATGAAATAGCTGCAACCAGAAAATGAAACTGGATTTCTGATACTACCCAGAGAATGCTTACCTCCATACCCTAGGTTTCTATGCACACACACACACATGGTTGTTCTTCTCCCCACCTCTACAACCTCCAAGCAGTTTCATTAATATAACTTTATCCATTTCATAAAGCAATGTTGTGTGTGTGTGTGTGTGTGTGTGTGTAACTAGAAAGGGGTTTATATCACTAAGCTAGCATCGCTTTCAACAATCCTATACTGATGAGAAGTTGAAGGGGAGGAGGGAGAAGAGGAGAAAGAAGTGGAAGGGGAAGAGAAGGGTATTAAGTAATGTAGTGCCATAATGAGTGAGATAATTGAAACAGAAAGGAAAGATAGGATAGGGAGCTGGGCATATGTGTGTGTGTGTGTGTGTGTGTGTGTCAGAGCTGAGGAGGGAAGGCAAAGTGAGAAAAGATATGTAGTAAGGATATGTGTTATTGGATGAGACACTCTAGATAGATAGATAAATATGTAAGTTTGTGTGTGTGCATCTCTCTCTCTCTCTACACACACACACATACGTGGCTAGATAGCTAATATATGTTACCATGTCAGGTTTCTGAATGAACACAAATTTTTCTTAAAAGCCTCCGAAAGCAACCGTTGCCTAAGGGGACAGCTTGCATGCATAGGTTTTATGTTTGCATAGGTATGAAGTCTGTATACACATAAAATGTGTGTGTGTGTGTGTTTATTGTGGATGAAAGACGCACAAAATGTGATTGACTAATACCAGAGAGTATGGTAGATATTACCCTGGCCTGTTTGCAAATTAAAAAAATACTTTTCGGCTGCTGGAGGTAGGTGAAAATGTTTCACAAAACACAGCAAAACTCAAAATGGATACAATTTTACATTTGTCATAGAGGATGGTCTTCAAACCAAAATTAATGTGTGTGTGTGTGTGTGTGTGTGTGTGTGTGTGTGCATCATTCACTGACAAGAGATCAACTAGAAACAGATCCATGCCACTGACATTACTTCTTTCAGAATAATTCTTTCATCAGAGAAAAACTGAAATTTTGGGATATGAGAAGCAGCTGACGGAAACGACAGACGTGAAGAATCTAATGTGTTGTGACCTTGTTCTTCCTTTTGACAAACAGAAAGTAACAATGCCACTATGACACTCTCTCTTTATCAAAAGGGCACAGAGTGACTGTCATAATAAACCCACCCATTGTGTTGTGATTTGAATTCACACACACACACACACACACACAAATAAATAAGAAAAGAAGAAAGTTCAAGAAAGTGAGGCTTTTATAGTGATTAGCTGAGTAAGAAAATATAGGTAGGTGATTAAGTTAAATAGGAATAGGGAAGATGGCCTTGTCATTAAGGTAACAGACAAATCAATCATGAAATCACCAGTTCATACTCTTTTACTAAAAGTACATAGTGTTAGTGGCTAAAGTCATTCCACTCTCAAAGAGTCAAATCCATTCAATTGTAGGTTCGTTAGGGCAGAGAGAACTTGCCATTCTATGCAGCAGCTTCAGTAGCAGCCTCAGGCTGTTATCTAAAAGTGAAGAATTCCTGTTAGTTTATAGTAGAGAGTTCCAGCATGAATAGTTTGGAGTCTGGCAAGCTGACTAACTTTGGATAGACAAGAAAATAAAGTCTTTGGTAGTCACCGAAAGCCATGACTTTCAGGACTCACACTTTAGGCAGATATATTTAAAATGACTTTATTAAACTCGTAAATCAACTGGAGAAAAATCACAAACAAATTTTTCGAGATAATAAAGACATTTACCTTGTTCAATTTGCCGACTATTTTCTCATACTCTTGAGTATAAAATGCAAATACTTCTTGGCAGTCTCTCTGGACAGAACTGCCAAGTGGATTGTACAACCCACAATTATCACGTACCAATGACATATCAGTATGGAAATCTTCCATTGTAGAATAATATCCAGACTGAAATAAGAGAATATACATACATATACATATTTCAAAAATGCACAGAAAATATACCAAAAAAAACAGAGGCAGGTGAAACAACAACAAACAGGGTGCATTAATTTGACGCTCCGAGCCTATACTCATCTACAGACAGGATAGGTGAAGAGAGAAAACAGATGGAGAAGACCTGTCCCCCAGAGCAGAAGTGTTCAGGCCACTTCCCCTAGATTGGCCTACAAGAGCCCTGTGCTGGTGCCATGTTAAAAGCACTCAGCACGCACTATAAAGTGGTTGGCATTAGGAAGGGCATCCAGCCATAGAAACCAAGCCAAATCAGACTGGTGTCTGATGCAGCTCTCCAGTTTGTCAGCTCTGGTCAAACCGTCCAACCCATGCCAGCATAAAAAAAACAGATATTCAAGGATGATGAGATACACATACACACACATTGAATACACAAGAACAGAGCTCATCAGTTACCTCTGTTGTGTGCAACAGATGATAAAAGATGATGGCAATCATATGCTAAAAACCATGTCATGAAAGCGTAAGCTAGAACCATGCCAGCATAGAAAAATTTACGCAAAATGATGAGGATTGAGTAGTGGTGGGCAAATCATGGAAATGTTCACCAGGAAACTCCTCCTCTTTTTCCCCCACACATCAGAAGCACAGATGTAAGGCGTTTACATTCTTATAATTTTCCTGCACAGCCGAGGCTTTACTGCTGATTCATGCTGTTTTGTGCATAAAGAAAATATGCTGTCTAGCTAATGATGAGCCACCTAAAGCACAAATATCAAAATTAAGCTCCCCATCATGGTAATAACTTAATTTCTGACTGCTTCATATAGCAGCTGAATATTCTATGCTATAAACTGGAGAGGGAAACTGAGTACATCTCTGGGGATGTGGTCACTAAATTGTGAAGGGGTCTGTCAGGAGACCCACCCCACATCAAAACCCAAGAAGGAATGTATTTACAATTTTATAGTTCAGTACCACAGAAGAAGCTTTCTAATATTTAAATAAATTTCAGTACTTCTGGTTTATGGTATGTTGTGCGCACACACACATATGTATGCATATGTGTATATATGAATGTTTGTGTGTGTGTATGTGTGTGTGATCATTGTTTAACATCCGCCTTCTATCATGCTGACATGGATGTTTTGAGAGGAGATGGCCAAGCAGAAGACTGCACCAGACTTCTGTGTCTGCTTTGGCACAGTTTTTATGGTTGGACGCCCTTCCTAACACCAATATATAGTGGTTGGCGTTAGGAAGGGCATCCAGCTGTAGAAACTCTGCCAAATTAGATTGGAGCCTGGTGTTGCCATCCGGTTTCACCAGTCCTCAGTCAAATCGTCCAACCCATGCTAGCATGGAAAGCGGACGTTAAACGATGATGATGATGATGATGATGATGATGATGATGATAGTATTTATCAAACTCTTGTTACCATATTTCTCTAGAAATACACTCACTTTGTCTCAAGTGATTTTTAAAATAATTAACAATTTAGTAAAATAACAGTCGTTATTAAGTCGGGGTTTGTAATTGAAATTAACATGAAATTTTTGGTGGAAGGTCTTAATTTACATCACCCTAAAACAGGATGTTTGTGTCACATAGAACCAGGAGGGTTTGGGTGGTCTGAGGAAGGCTAGAAACAAAAGGGTTAAACAAAAATATCGCTGAGCGTGACAATTAAAATGAAGTCTGTTGAAACTATAAGGAAAACAACTGTATGCTGATAACAGTGTAAAAATATACTTTGCTTCACATACAGTCTACTTCTCAATGAAGTGGGTTTTATGTGGGTTTCCAGTCTGCAAATATTTAGAAATCAAGATTACTTTGAATTTATCAGATATCTGATAAATAGCATACTTGTCACACCGTAATATACATTCTTAAGATTTTAGAATTAAAAGACTATATTTATGACAAACACACACACACACACACACACACTCACGTGCAATACGACTATATATGAAGTGTAAAGTAATATCTATGTACATTTTTATAATTCAAGCATCATATGAGCAGAGCTAGAATAGTTGGTTTTATTTTGAAGTAGATACTTTTACAAGCACAGTCTAAATAATATTTATTTTACTATTAGCAGGAGAGAGAGTTTGTCTGTGCCAAGATTTCAAAGTCTTCTCTATTATATACTGTACAACAACATTTTTATGTCTTTGGTCTGTGAGTGTTATTTCTTATCTGCTTCAACCTAGAAATCAAAGGAAATGACTACTAATCTCTTCAAACTTTGCTTTTGTGACCTGGACAACAATGTTTTCAAAATGACCTATTTTTCCCCCATTACATTTCAGACAGATTCAGTGTTGAATTGCTGAAGCAGAAATATCATTATAGCAAATAATCTGCTGAACACCACAGATTTGCTTGTCAGTTGCTTGACCGTAACCACTTGAGCATGTCACTTGGTGGCTGACAGTATGTGCATTTCTGATCATGAGCAGGAATAATGAGTGGAGCATCATAGCCATGTGTTAAAGAGGGATTCTTTGGGGGTCTGAATAAATATCAAGGACAAAAATTGTGTTTGGAGTGCTGTGAAATAGGCCTAAAACCACACAATTGCACCCTGTGTCTTTAGTGAGGAATAATGAAGCTCACCTCCAATCGTTTCCGTATCGTGCTGAAATCCATAGGAGTCTTCACAATGGTGTAGTAGTCAGGGGCCTCAAGAGGATCCACTGAAATGGCAAGGAATTCACAATAAATTAGGGGCATACATACAACTCACAGTAATTCTATTATTTTGATGAGCATCTTTTAGCCTCTTTTTTAATTAATTAATTAAATATCAAAGCAAGACACTAACCTGGTCGGGTGAACCATGATGCGGCATTCAGTTCCCCCTTTTCTCGATTGACTCCTCGGAAGCGAGATACTCTCTCTAAAAGCCTGCAGGAAAATAATTCTTAAGATAAACAGGGTTGGTATTTCCCTTACACAGTCTAAAAATTATAAAAGCATGAAGCATGATGTTTTTTGACACTCCTTGTTGACAAACTGTCCTATAATTCTTTACTTTCAAATATGAGTATCCTTTAGCCAAATGAATTGACTCCAGGACTGTTTTTTTTTAAAGTCTGATACTTATTCTATTGGTCTCTGTTGCTGAACCACTAAGTTACAGGAATATCAACGCACCAACACCAGCTATCAAGCAGTAATGGGGTCAAACAGACACACACACACCATGTGGTTGAGAAGCAAGCTTGTTACCACACAGCCAAGATAGATAGATAGATAGGATGTAAAGAGCATCCAGTCCACACTGTGAAGTGGTTGGCATTTGGGAAGGCATCCAGCTGTAAAATCCATGCCAAAACTGACCTCGCCTGTGCTGGTGCTATGTAAAAGGCACACAGTCCACTGTGGGGTGGTTGGTGTTAGGAAGGGCATCCAGCCATAAAAATCATGCCAAAACAGACACATTAGACTGAGGACTGGCAAACTAGATGGCTGCACCAGGCTCCCATCATCATCCTTTAACGTCCGCTTTCCATGCTGGCATGGGTTGGACGATTTGACTGAGGACTGGCAAGCCAGATGGCTTGCAC